>NC_142070.1:71905000-72077500 GCF_059756535.1 Pantherophis guttatus | reverse complement strand
GGTGCGTGAGAGGAACGGGGACAGAACACTGTCAGAAAATTTCTCCTTAGTTCTAAGCTGCTTTTCTCCTTGATTAGTTTCCACCCATTGCTTCTTGCCCTGCCCTTAGGTGCTTTGGAGAACAGGTTGACCTATTCTCCAGATTTTGGATAAATTTTACTTCCCAAAAGTCTTCTCCCGCTGGCTTGGTGTCATCTCCATTTTGGAATTTGTTTGGCTTTCTTAACCTGTTGGATAGTGCAGGGGTCTTCAACCTTGGCAACTTTAAGACTTAAGCTGGCTGAGGAATTGTGGGAGTTGAAGTCCACAAGTCTTAAAGCTGCCAAGGTTGGAGACCCCTGGGATCGGGTGTTTTAAACAAAAAGGATGCAATTTTATAACGCCGGATTGGAGTCAGTTGGAACTGAAAGAGGGAGGGAATCTTGTAAAACACAATGAGTTCACTTTGAAAGGAGGATTGGTCCCATTTTATCTGCTGGGAGACTCAGTTGCCTGCAGAGCTCATATTGCAGTTTAAAACTTCCCCAGTCACTGATGCAGTCACAGGAAAAATATTGCAGACTCCAGTTTCCAAAAAAATCATTTGTCAGAGCTTCTCAAGCTCAGGTCGGTTGTGTATCACGTGACATGTTAACCACAATTAATGTTACTGTGGTGTATGGAATTAATCCCATTTTCTTAGTTTGCATAATATCTTGTGCCATAAATGTACCACAGAGACTGAATTCTCACAACACTCAGCTCTAAAATATGGCTGGCTAGCTTGTATTATTCAGCTTTAGTCCATCTTTGTATTTCCTCCATCCCATGGGAAAAAGCTTCTAATTTCCTTCCATTTGCGCTACATCTGAGCTTGGCACCTTTCCTTATTTTGTATCAGCTTGTCTTTTTAATAAATTTACTTTCCTGTAACTTTGAGCTCAAGAAGCAACCATTATCACTGGAAATGTTGATGACACAGATTTGTGTACATTAGCTTTTAATAACCTATTAGTTGTAGAATGTACTCTAAAATCTATAATGCTGTCTTTTGCCTATTTCTTTACGCTTCTTAACTTCCTGTTGGATATGTTTAAATCAATATCGTTCTAATTGAACATTCCCTCCTGACATATCCTCCTGGCTGAAGAGAAAGAAAAAATAAAAAGTACAAAGAAAAGGGGGGGGGGAAAAGAAAAGAGAGAGAAAAATAAGAATATAATGGAGAAAAATAAATGTGTAAAGAAGTTACTTCTAACCGTTATCACACAAAAAAACTATAAACAATAGTGACTCTTCATCCCCTCTAAGGTTACAATTATCTCTTTATCCCATATCCCATCTGTTATCTTTAGGCAATTCCATAAAACAACTTTTCAGTCCCTGATGTCAACAGACAGTCCATAAAGGATTGCCAAAACCAACAACGTATCTTGTTTTAGCCTTGATCAAATAAAGCAACTTTATATTCCTTCCTTTTACTTCTAACAACTTTAATTTTCATTCAAGTAGCGTCATGGAATTTGATTTTTCTTTTTTTCTTCTTTATCCCATTACATAGATTTCTTTAACAAGGCTCTTTTGTAAATCCATTTTTTAAAAATCCTGATTATTTTCTTGGTTTACCATTTGTATTTCCCTTTCAATTATTAAAATATCAGCCTGTTTCTTTTGTATATCTATTGATACATCTGTCAGCACTTCAACCTGCATATACTCTAGTGCTGACATAAGAAGGAGAAGTCATTTTTTTGCCTGTTATTTGTAGATTCACTTTCAGCATCATCTCTATTTTTAGAAGTGTAACTCGAGGTTGAATCAAGGAACTCACATCTCTATCTTGTCAAATAAAATTTGTTCCGCACCTATCATTTTTTAAAATAACAGATCTATCTCCTATAAGAAAGTTATAATTAATTCGAAAATCCAAATCCAAAATCTTATTTAGCTTTTTGCGATTTATTTCAAATTCTTTAAATTCTAAAGCTTTGGATTAAAATTTTCTTTCATTCAAGGCAAACTCAAACTTGTCATTCTAATAGCTTAAAACTAGTTACGTTTCTGAAAGTAATTAGAAAGTGAAGCTAGCAAATTTAGCATCCTTTAAAAGGGACTGACTGCAGTTGTGAGCAAGATGGCTATTCTTGACATCTCCCCTTGCTCAAAATCATGGAAAACAGCTGCCCTGCAGTCTTTTTGCAGGGAGCAGCGGTCCAGAGCACATGTGGGCAATCTCCTGTCCTCTCCTTAGCCAGAGAGGTTCAAAGGAACTTACAAGGGTTCCTTGGTCTTTGCCACAATCATCAGCTCCACTTTTGCAGAGATGTTTTCAGTCAACCATTCATCCCCTGAAAGGCTGGTGGATGATGATTTTTTTGTAGTAAGTTAAGAGAATTCCAATAGCAAAACTGTTCAGCTGCGTATATTATCCTCCTGCTTTATTGTGGATGATTCAGTAGCCAGTGAACTGAGTAAAGTTGCATATGTTTTATCCCACATTTTCAGTTTTGTTCCAAATTTTGCAGATTTAATATTGAAAGATGTAATGCTTCTACGACTACCGTGTTTCCCCAAAAATAAGACCCTGTCTTATATTTTTTTTGAACCCTGAAATAAGCACTTGGCCTTATTACCATGCGCTCAAAAGCCCGATTGGGCTTATTATCAGGGGATGTCTTATTTTGGGGGAAACAGGGTATACAATGGGGAGAATCCTGCCAAGCGATATTTTTGTAGGCTGTAGGGTTCCATGAATTCAGAGCTCCTTAGTGCTCTCTGAGCTTGCTGGTTTTCTTGCAGACCCAAACTATGCAACATCATCAGAGACCACCAAGGATCCCTCATTTCAACCCTGAGCTACAAATATTCTCCTTTATTGGTCTCATGAGTTCAGGATATAGGCTTCCCACCACTATGTGTGGTAGAAATACAGTCCAGTCTCCAATAGATTTAGTTGGAGGCCCAGATGAGCTTTGTGTATTTAGCTTTCCATATACAGGTAGTTCTCGACTTACTGTATGACCGCAAGCGAGCCCAAAATTTTTGTTGCTAAGCGAAGACAGTTATTAATTTTGCCCCATTTTACAAACCGTCTTGCCAGAATTGTTAAGTGAATCGCTACAGTTGTTAAGTTAGCCACACGGCTGTTAAGGGAATCTGGCTTCCCCCTTGACTTTGCTTGACAGAAGGCTGCAAAAGAGGATCACATGACCACGAGACACTGCGACCGTCATAAATATGAGCCAGTTGCCAAGTGTCTGAATTTTGATCATGTGACCATGAGCAGGGGTGGGTTCTAAATTGTTTTACTACCGGTTCTGTGGGCGTGGCTTATTTTGTGGGCGTGGCTTGATGGTCATGTGACAATTCTTTAGGATTTAGCAGAGGTACTGGTCTACCAGGCTTTTAACTGCTTGCAGAGCTGTACCGATCTACCCATTTATTTTTGCAGGCACTGGTCTACTCATGTATTTTTGCAGGCACCGGTATACTCATTTGTTTTCTTTTAACACTGATCAGCTGTAGGGCGGCCCTTTGAAGCCCCACAGTAAGAGTTTAAACAGTTTTTTTCCCTCTAGTCATCAGCTGGGACTCAGGAGGCAGCAATAGATTGGGGGTGGGGCCAAATAAAAGGTAAGAATAACACGGGGGGTGGGGGGGGTGGGGGGGCAGGGGGGCAGAACCGGTTCGGTGACGTCATATTGTCACCGCTACAGGCTGGGCAGAACCGGGTGGAACCGGGAGGAAGCCACCACTGACCGTGGGGATGCCGCAATGGTTGTAAGTGTGAAAAATGATCATAGGTCACTTTTTTCCATGCCTGTGTAACTTTGAATGGTCACTAAATGAACTGTTGTAAGTCAAGGACTACCTGTAGAGTAGGAAGGTAAGGAAGCTGTTCTGCTCTCTGCCCTCCTCATCCACCCACCTGGATGCTTTTCTTTTCCACACCCCACACCAGGGGTGGGTTATTTATCTTTACTACCAGTTCGCAACAGGAGCTTCTGCGCATACACAGAAGTTTCTGCACATGTGCAGATCGTCCATTATGGCGTCCGGGTGGATGGGCAGAGATTCCCGCCGCTTTTACTTCCGGTTCGCAAGAACCGGACAGAACCGGGAGCAACCGACCACTGCCCCACACCCCTCAGTTTTCTATTACTTTTTTTAAAAAATTCTTTGTATTTTATATTTTGATAAACTAATAAAAATGTATTATTATTATTTTTAAAAAAGGGAAATTGGATTTAACTGCTCCTTTGGCTCTCCCAGCCCATGAATGTGATTACAAGAGCAATTGTTGGAAGAAAAATCCATCTGATTCAGTTCCAAGCCGGGAAGAAAGACACTGGAAACATGGGAGGCTGGTTGGAAAGAGGGTTTAATGATGATGCAGAACCCCATGTGATTCTGATTAGCTGACAAAATGCGGTTGAGAGGGGGGGCTGTTTATACCTTCTTTGTGCTTTGTATTTGAGCTTCCTGTTCCTGTGCAAGAACAGTGCATTCTATTGGCTGTTGTCAGATTCTGTTCTGCCCCAACTCCAGATTTCCAAGGATATTGACACACACCAACGGTCCTTATCAAATTTATTAAGTAGCAAGAATAAACCAATCAGCCCAGAAAACAAAATACGATAAGACTTTTCCAAAAATGCTCTGATGATAATTACAAATTGTTTCCAGCAAGAAACTTACTAACCGCGTGTGACTGAAATAGGCTAAGGGGGTGGCCAATTATCCTCAAGCCTTACTCTCGAGAAGACCTCCTCCTCCTGAGTAGCCACTCCTGCCTTTTGGCAGCCCTGCGTGCCCGAGCATTGAGAAGAGGCTCCTCCACTTCACTCTCTGCACTTGAAGGAGCCTCTGGAGGTTCTGAAGGCCCTGGCTGAGTCTCTGCCTCTGGCACCACATCCTCTTCAGCCTCTTCGCTGTCCGACGTGAGCACCGGCTGCGCAGGCTGCTGGCGTGACACCACACCAGCCTCCTCGTCGTCGGGATCAGCCACAATCCGCGCAGGCTGCTGGTGGGCCACAACAGATTCCTTTTGGAGTCATATAGGGGTTATGTAGGGGTCATAGCTGGCTCTATAGGCAAAAGAGGACATACAAATCCTAGGTGCTTATCTGAGCTAATCTGGTCAACCTCTGTCTTATTGTTTAATCTGAGCTCCCAAGTGAAGTTTGGACTGCTCTGGGATGGTACAATGAAGGGGCTTGAGTTCTGAAACCTTGTTGGGCAATTCCCATTGTGGCTAATGGCTTTCGTCCTGTGTTGGATCTTGGGTGAGGGGCTGCTTCCAATCCTATCACTCTGCCTTTGTTAGCTGTCAAACGTGGCTGCCAGCAGTTTCGAAATATCCTGTCTTGAGTGGATTTCTGCCTGCAGTGTTTGCTTTGCTTATGAATGGAGCCATCTAGATAGTTGGCGTCTTCTTTCAATAAGCTCTTTATCTCCTTAAGTCAGGGGTCAGCAACCTGCGGCTCTGGAGCCGCATGTGGCTCTTTCACCCCTCTGCTGCGGCTCCCTGTCACTCAAAATATGCGTCACAACCACCCATGTGCGACACCCGCCGGCATGCGATTTATTGAGTTTTTCAACCCCCGGTAGGCCAACCATGGATAAATCCAAGAAAAGAAAAGTTTCAGAAGAAAACAGAACATTTAATTCAGCAACATATGCTAGCTCAAGAAATAGTCAGTCACAGGAAGGGTTTTGTGTTTTCTTTTCTGTGGGAAATGGGTCCAAATGGCTCTTTGAGTGTTTAAGGTTGCAGACCCTTGCCTTAAGTGCTGGCATCTGCCATGGGCTATTAAGAAAGACTTTTGTGGGGGGGGGGGCTGCTTTCTGCCTCTAAAAAAACATGCTTCTCCATTTCTCATTTTGGAGAATACAATATCCTGCCTTTTTTTTTTTTAATAGTCCTCAAAATATCTCCTCCTTTGCTTCCCACCCAACCATCTTGTGAAGTGAATCCTTTCCAGAGGCAGCGCCTTCTTCAAAGCCAGAGAAACACCCTGAGGCTATCCAAACCTTCGCCCACAAAGGGGTTAATGGCCAAGCAAGCATGCCTGCCCTTTCATGCGTGCCATGCCATTTGGCCCGTAGCAGCTGACCCACCTGCCTGAAAAAGAGACAAGGCGTTCAGAGCTGCAGCCGTTTCTAAACTGTCGGCCCCCGCTTGCATAATAAGATTGATTACATGCTGTGCCACTGCATTTATGAGGGCAATTAGGAGCCATGCATATTTTAAGGACTGGTTCAGGATGGGGCACCTGATTTGCTTCACATGCGTGACTGTCTCCCGGATGTATACCAGAGAATCCTGCTGGTGCCGGAGAAGCAGTTTGCCTGGAACCGCTGGCATTGCCTGGGCCTCTTGGCTCCTGGATCTTTCTGCTGGGAACTAGCCAAGACACATAGTTAATCCTAAAGGTTAGCATTGCTCTGTGCTACCAAATAGCTAGAAAGTCCAGTAGCTTTTATTTAGGGGCGGTTTGAACTGGAGTGAGGGTTTTTTTTTTTTTTTTTGAGGGGTGTGGGGGAAAAAACTGGGATACTGCGAAGGCACAAAATTCTCAGCATCTGAAAACCTCTCAAGGCTGGAGATCACTTCTAGAGCAGAGGTAAGCTCTTTCGTCTCTGAGATGCAGAATAAAGTTCGGAGACTTAAAAGGCTATATATATAAGATTATGATTTGATTATATATATAGTTCTGGAAAGGCATCTGTTCTGAAACAAAAGATTCTCTCTCTCTCTCTCTCTCTCTCTCGGTGTGTGTGTATATATATATATATATATAGCATCTTTTGTTTCAGAACTATATATATAATCAAATCATAAACTTCCTTCCTTCCTTCCTTCCTTCCTTCCTTCCTTCCTAATAATGAATGGAATGGAATGGAATGGAATGGAATGGAATGGAATAGAATAGAATAGAATAGAATAGAATAGAATAGAATAGAATAGAAGGGACCTTGGAGGTCTTCTAGTCCAACTCCGTGCTTAGGCAGGAAACCCTATACTAGTTGAGACAAGTGGTTGTCCCATCTCTTCTTAAAAATTCCCAGTGTTGGAGCATTTACAACTTCTGGAGGCAAGTTGTTCCACTGGTTAATGGTTCCAACTGTCAGGAAATTTCTCCTTAGTTCTAGGTTGACTTCTCTCCTTGATTAGTTTCCATCCATTGCTTCTTGTCCTGCCCTCAGGTGCTTTGGAGAATATATCAAGACAATTTTCAAGGGCAGGGAGTTCTGTATGTTAATGGAGTCTACATTGCATTTTCTTAAAATTTTTAGTATAGTTTATTGAATAGCCCGAAGGCCTTTTCAAACAAAACAGAAAATAATCTTAAAATTAAAACACTATCTTTTAAAAAAAATGTGTTTTATTTAATGTTTGTGTAAAAATATATTGCTTTCTGAACGGAAGGGATATATTCACCTTGTGAGTGGCGTCACTGATAGAGTTGCAAATTATTTGAAAGGAGGCCCAGTGGGACTGTCTGACAAGAAAGTTTTATTTATTTATTTATTTATTTTTGAATTTGTATACCGCCCTTCTCCCTAAGGACTCAGGGCGGTGTACAGCCACATAAAAACATAGAGTACAAATATTAAAATACCATTAAAAGATATATATATAAATTTTGCCCCATAATTAAAAACAGTAACAAACCAATTAAAACATTTAAAAAGTGTTAGGCCAGCCCGGCTTGCTGGAAAAAGAAAGTTTTAAAAAGAAAGTTGCATAAGATCTTAGTCCGAATGTAAGAATATTCTCTCTTCTGGTGTACAAAGTTACTAAAAGCTTGTAGTGTTGATTCTGTTACTACTTTTGCCAACAAATGCCAACAAATGCATAAAGGGCTAAAAGGTAGGTAGGTAGGTAGGTAGGTAGGTAGGTAGGTAGGTAGGTAGATTTATTTGGAATATTTATCTGGTCACCCAACTCGTCATGGTGATTCTGGATGGCTTACACAAATAAAACGGCAATACAAACCCAATAAGCCCCCAACGTCCTGATGACAACAATCAGAATAACCACCTGAGGGGCTCTATATTCCCCAGAGTTCCCCAGGCCTGCTGGCAAAGCCTTATCTTCAGGGCCTTTCAAAAGAGCATTAAAATGGGGCCAATCTTATCTCCTCAGGGCTGATGTTCTACAGGGAGGGAGCCACCACAGAGAAGGTCCTTCTTCTTGATCCCAATAGATAGACCTCCTTAAGAGAGGGGACCATAAGATTCTCTGCCTCCCTGATTTGATGGTCAGGTAGATATAATTGGGAAAAGAGGATCCTTCGATTAACCTGGTCCCAGGCCATGAAGATGAAAACCAGCATGTTGAATTGGACCCAGAAGCAAATTGGCAGCCAACGCAGCTTCCACAAGAGAGGTAACACATATGCAAATCTAGGCTTCCACAAAACCAGTGCAGAATTCCTCATTTTGAACCAATTGAAGTTTCCAGATACTTTTCAAGGGCAGGCACATGTAGAAACTTTGTCAAGTCCAAATTCTTTGGGGCAAAATAACTAGACTCCTTCAAGACATATATGTAAACTCATCTTCTATTTTTAAAATGTCATAAGGGAAAGGAATTAAAAAGTTGACCTATTCCTTCTATAACAGGAAAACTATCTCCCCGAAAGCGTAGGTAGAAATGCGCTCAGTTTAAAGCAGGCGGAGCGTGAGAAAATCTATCGCATTTTTTTATCAAGAGATTTTCGCCTAGCTGAAGAATGAGTGTGGAAGGGGCTTTTGCTAGTCACTTTAGATAGGCATAATCTACTTATTTTTAACGTGTGGACTAAAATATTCAATATGCAACCTAATTGCAAAAGCTAGAAGAATATAAGGCATGCATCATTTCTTAATATACACTAATTTACACTATGTTAAGGGATTAAATCAGGTTTTCTCAACCTTAGCAACTTTAAGAGATATGGACTGAGGAATTCCGGGAGTTGAATAAATAATAATGAAAGGTGAAACAAATTACTAAACAAATGAATGCATTAATTTAAAAGTACCGGTAGCTCTCAGGACTTGCTTTTTTAATACAGTATTCAGCAAAAAATACAGCATTGTTTAAAAAATAAAATGCTTTAATGTCTTATATCAATATATTTGCATTGAGTTCTCTGTAGGTCAAAATGACAAAAGTTGCAGGCTTCTGCATGCTTATTTATGCCTGTGTTCCAACTGAACTTAGTGAATTTTATTTGTGAATACTTAAGAATGAGCATCTAATGTGCACAGGTAGAATTTTGGCTGTTTGAGAATAGAGACAAGAATGCTTTGGAAATCATTGCCATAGATTTGAAAAACAAGATATATTATTGTATAACTTTGTACTTAAGTGTCCCAAAGGACAGAGATTTATTCTACCTAATTTATGTAACTTGATGTTAGCACTGGTCCAATAACTTTTTTTTTTTTTTTTTTTTACAAAAATGCAAATTGTTCTGCTTTTCTTCTTTGATATGTAAGTTTTCATGTTGCTGGTCTTTAAAGTTAAAATTTTCCAATTAGGTAAATTCCTTTTAAATATGTAACTGCCACTACGTTCATACAATTTTCTATAATATGCCCAGGGGTGAAATGCTCCCGGTTCGCCCAATCCGGTAGCGATGGAGGCAGGTGGTTCGGAGAACCGGTAGCAAAAATCCTTGCCACCCCCCCATGCCCAGCTGAGCTGCGTGATCATCAGAGGCTTTTTTTCTTTTAAATGCCTCTGACGATCCAAGCCGAGTCACATTACCCCCCCCCCAAGCCACGCCCACAGAACCGGTAGTAACAAATTTTAGATTTCACTTGGAATACTGCATCCAGTTTTGGTCATCATATTATTAAAAAAAATGTTGAGTCTCTGGAAAGAGTTCAGAGAAGAGCAACAAAGATGATTAGGGGGCCGGAGGACTAAAACATACAAATTGGGTATGTCTAGTCTAATGAAAGGAAGGACTAAGAGTGACATGAAAGGCGTGTTCCAATATTTGAGGGGCTCCTACGAAGACGAGGGGGGCCAAATTACTTTCCAAAGCACCAAAAGGCAAGATAAGAAATAATGGATGGAAACTAACCACAGAGAGAAGCAACCTAGAATTAAGGAGAAATTTTCTGACAATGAGAATAATAAACCAGTGAAATGGCTTGCCTTCAGAAGTTGTGGCTGTTCCATCACTGGAGGCTTTCAAATGGACAACATTTGTCTGAAATGGTACAGAGTCTACTGCTCAAGCAGCGGATTGGTCTATAAGACTTCCGAAGTCCCTTCCAACCCTATTATTCTATATTCTATGTCTTCCTTTCACTCTCTTAGTCTTCAGTAACTGCCTGGAAATATATAGTGTTGAGTACTAAACTCATGAACAATCAGTGAAACTAAGTGCTAATGGAAACAGCATTTGCATTTTCTTTAGCTGGCAATAAATATCATATGAATTTGCATTTTGGTCTGAAGCCTATTGTTCATGTCCCTTCATCCCAATGGTCCATGCAGAATTATGACCAATATAATTTTATCAGAGTAGAATTGAGCCTTATTTTCAACTGACTTAACAGCCTTGTGGGTTTTTTTAAACAAATAAGGAAAACAAAAGTCATTAAATTAGTAGAAAGAGAGTATATTTTTCATACTAAAGCTATGTTCTGGGTAGATCCGTGGCCATGTGGCCGGCATGACTAAATGCCAAAGGCGCACAGAACGCTGTTACCTTCCCAGCAAAGGTGGTCCCTATTTTTTTACTTACATTTTTTTACATGCTTTCGAACTGCTAGGTTGGCAGAAGCTGGGACAAGTAATGGGAGCTCACCCCGTTATGCGGTACTAAGATTCGAACCGCTGAACTGCCGACCTTTCAATCGACAAGCTCGGTGTTTTAGCCACTGAGCCACCGCGTCCCCTATGCCTCAGTTGCCTTGAATAGTATTCTTCAACCAGTACGGAAGGACATAGATTGATCTGCAAATAAATAAAATTCTTTTTCCTATTTTAACCAAGATGACACCATAATTATTTTGCCCATCATACCACTGTGTTTGAGGAACTATTACTTAACTTGCCAAAATAGTACCATTCGTTCACAAGATGTAGATATTCAGGGCTAAGTATGCAGGCATGTAAATAAGACATTAAAAAAAAAGTCTCGAATTGTCTTTGAAAATCCTATTTAGAAATTCAGTTTTGTAATAGCTGTGAAGGAATAATGGTGAACATGCAATGTTTACGCATAAACATTTTAACGGCTAATAACAAACACGTTATTAGCTGATTTATTCCAGATGGCCAAACTCCCTGAAAACAAAAGTAAGGGGATTTCTTACCATGTTTTATGATATCTAAATCTTTTCCACAGCTAACTTTGCCATTGTTTCCCTTCCCTTTTGGATATATTTCTTCCCAGAAGCCGATAGACATCACCAGGGAATTACCAGCAGCGCCTCTTTCCCATCCTTGCTGACTCAGTTCCCCATTGTCCACCCCAAAATAGGGAATTGTCCTTTGTAGTTCACAAAAGATGCTCTATCTATCTATCTCCCAGGATGTACAAAGTTAACCAGGAGATTTTGTGGGGTGGGGTTCCTGCCCCCTGTTTGTGCCTCTTCAGCCCGAGGGCACTCAGCCAACAAATCCTAGAGTCCACATTCCATGTGGTTGAAACATACTTGAAACATCAATTTCCTTTTCATAAACAGCAAAACTGACCTGAAGGGAGAGGCTATAGATCAGACCGTAAATTGCGGAAGAGAGAATCATATGCTTGGTGTCAGTTGGATGAATTAGAGTGAGAGATGAAGCTGCATCTTGTTCCAACATCCCCAGATATTGACTCATTAAGATGACTTTCCAAATAGGTATGAGTGCTTTGCCTCTCCAACATCCTCTTTGGCAAAAAGGTAACCGATGTTTAGCAGCCCTGTAATAAATGCTGACGAGTTTTTGGACAGCTCATTGGAACCCTCTGAAGCCCCAGGAATGAGCTTGTACAGTAGATGGGTTCTCCCTGGAAGCTGTTAGAGGCTACGCGTGTTTATATATCTGGCTAGACCTGACCTGCCAGATTATCTTGGAAGTATATATTAGCATAAGTTTTTTAGAACCCTGCAATAACGCAGGCCTTTAAGGTGCCTTCAGGTTCTTTCTCCATCAGACCCAAGATAACAGGAAGAAGAGATGGAAATTCAAGCTTGCAGACAGAAAAACAGAAGGTCTGAAAATTCTTTCCTCGTGAAATAATTACAGCAACGCTGGTTTTGTTCAACTTGCATTCAATATTGGTTCGAAACAGCAAGAACTGATCTGTTCAATATATTTTTTTAGACCCACTTTGGCTGGGTGACTTTGGGACAGCTTCTTTTATTATTATTTTTTATTTATTTTATTTCAAATTTATATACCGCACCTTCTCCCAAGGGACTCAGGGCGGTGTACAGCCAGATAAAAACATACAATACAAACATTAAGAACAATTAAAAGAATATATATTAATTTGGCCCCAGTTTAAAATGACAAACCAATTAAAAATTTAAAATTTAAAAATATGTTAAGCCAGCCCGGCTTGATGAAAAAAGAAAGTTTTAAGGGCACGGCGGAAGGCACCGAGGTCTTGGATTCTCCTTATCTCAGGGGGCAGCTGGTTCCATAGGGTAGGTGCCCCCACAGAGAAGGCCCTCTCCCTGGGGGTCACCAGCCTATATTGTTTGTTCTCCCTCTCAGCCCAGCCTATCTCAGCCCAGCCCAGCCTATTGGTCACCACCTTTAAAGCGCTCCATGGCATAGGACCTGGGTATTTGCAGGACCGCCTTTTGCCGCCAATAGCCTCCCACCGACCAGTACGCTCCCACAGAGAGGGACTCCTCAGGGTGCCGTCAGCCAGGTAAGGTCGGCTGGCGACCCCCAGGGGGAGGGCCTTCTCTGTGGCAGCTCCTGCCCTCTGGAACAATTTGCCCCCGGAGATACGAAGGATATCGGATCTCCAAGTCTTTCGCCGTGCCCTAAAACTTTTCTTTTCCATCAAGCAGGGCTGGCGTGAACCCCCCCCCCCTTTTCTAGCTTTTCTAGCTTTTTTAGCTTTTTAAATTGTCAATGGGTTTTAGTTTGAATGTTTTAAATTTTGGGGCCAAAGTCATGAAATTCTTTTTAAAATTTAAACTTTTGTATTGGTATGTGTTTGAGTTTTGGCTGTGCACCTCCCTGAGTCCACTAGGAGAAGGGCGGTATACAAATTGAATAAAATAAAATAAATAAATATCTCACAGTGGTGTTGTTGTTATGGGAAAATAGGAGGAGGAAGGAGTATTAGTTATGCTCGTAGACTTTGGTTGTTTATTAAAAAAAATAATAAGAAGGGGTCAACCAATTCTCCAAAGCAGCTGAAGGCAGGACAAGAAGCAATGGATGGAAACTAATCAAGAAGAGAAGCAACCTAGAACTAAGGAGAAATTTCCTGACAGAACAACTAATCAGTGGAAAAACTTGCCTCCAGAAGTTGTGAATGATCCATCGCTAGAAGTTTTTAAGAAGAAATTGGACAACCATTTGTTTGCTTAGCAAGGGGTTGGACTAGAACAGCGGTCCCCAACTGGTGGTCTGCGAGAAAATTTTGGTGGTCCACGGAGAAATCTTTGTATTTTTGCTGGTGCACCCTGGTGGAGGAGCTGCTCTGGGATGACCAATGGGCCAGTCCTGTGAGTGTGACTACTATAGCTCTGGAATATGGGACTGGCCATGGTGGAGCTTGAAATCTCTGCCCTGGGGTGGCACATGCAATGTGCAACTTTGCAGGTGGGAAAAAGGAGTGCAGCCCTCTCCATCCAGAATGAAATAATAGTGCTCTTGCCGCCGCGGAGGAGGGGGCGGTACAAGCGGGCCGAAGCAGCAATTGCGATGGCTGGAAGCTGCGGGAGCAAAGCACTACTTGCACTTACAGGGCATCAATATTCCGCCTCGGTATATTTGCACCAGCTGGTGGCACAAAGCAGTCCTTGTCTCCTACCGCTTGGGACTTGGAACAGTAAACGGCGTCTAGTCCGGGGAGCAGCCAGATTTTGCTCTCCATTGCGGATGTCAGTTTGGCCCCCTGAAAACTCTAGTCTCTCCAGGAGTCCGGCCAAAGTTTCCTGCGCCGCTTTTGGATTCTGGCTGGGGATTTCTGGGAACTGAAGTCCACATGTCTTAAAGTTGCCAAGGTTGAGAAGCTTTGGTGCTCTCTGGAGATGTTCCATACAAGCACGAATGGACGTGAAGTACGAATCAAGATCACTTCATTTTCACACCCAGATAAGATCAGGCAAGGACTGTTTTCTGCTGAGGAACTCCGTATTTGTCCTCAGTATGTCCCTCAACACTACAATCCATACTATCTTCTCTATGGAGGTTGTCATCTCCCATTTTCTCTTCAGGTTTATCTTCTTGAATCTCTTAATCTTTCCCTGCCCTCAGATCAATTTCTTTAATCCTACATAGCTATCCCTTGCTTTCTACATTTGCTGCAAACTATTTTCCTTGGAAATATAGTGAAATCAAATGTTGGAAGTACGAGAAAGAATTCAATGTAGATTTTTTAGCCTGTCCTCCCAAATACAGTAGTCCTTGACTTACAACACTTCACACTTCAGTGACGGTTTGAAGTTACAATGGCACTGAAAAAAAGTGATTGTTTTTCACGCTTACAACCACTGCAGCATCCGATGGTCACATGATCAAAATCCAGAAGCTTATCAACTGACTCATATTTATGACGGTTGCCATGTCTCGGAGTCGTGTGATCCTCTTTTGTGACCTTCTGATAAGCAATGGGGAAGCCAGGTTCACTTAACAACCATGTTACTAATTTAACAACTGCAGTGATTCATTTAAGATAAGATCACCCAAACCCACCAGGATAAATTCGGAATAAATTCGGTCCTTGTTCATAACTTGAAACCAATGTGAACAAGAAGTCTCCTCTTTCTGAATCCTCAAGATGTAAATATGTATGCAGGAAGATTAACAGTGATGACAGAATGACGTACGACGTACAGAAGTTACTTCCATTATAAACAGAGGCTGTAGATAACATAAATATATTTTGACCCTTATCCTTTTCTGCCTTTCTCTTATACTTGATATATAAATGGTACATCAAGAGAGGATTTCCCCTGCTCTGTCTTTCCCCATCCAGTGAAATTAATGAAATTTTCAGGTAATCTTTTAGAGTTTGGATAGCAATGTCTTTCCATACATAAACCAGAGAGCTCAAAGCATAATGCCACCAGAGAGAAATGAGTCTATACCGAAGCAGGAAGCACTGATATATATATATCAGAGTGTGTGTGTCAAGCACTTGGCCTTATTTTCGAGGAGGTCTTATTATTTTGGGGTGCATGGAGCAAGATAGGGCTCCTCTTGCCATCTTACCTGATTTACAGCTCTGTCTCCCCTAACTCTAACCAGAGGAAATGGTCTTCCGGGTGCAATTCAAGGTGTTGGTTACCACCTTTAAAGCGCTCCATGGCATTGGACCTGGATATCTTCGAGACCGTCTTCTGCCACCAGTAGCCTCCCACCGGCCAGTCCGCTCCCACAGAGAGGGTCTCCTCAGGGTGCCATCGGCCAAATTATGTCGGCTGGCGACAGCCGGGGGAGGGCCTTCTCTGTGGGAGCCCCTGCCCTTTGGAATGAACTGCCCCCAGAAATTCGTAAAATCTCTGATCTCCGTGTATTTCGCTGTGCCCTCAAAACCTTGTTGTTCCACCAGGCTGGGCTATCAATGTAAAGATTTTAATTGGTTTTAAATGGGATTTTAAATTTGGGGTTTTACAAATTTGGGCCTATCATTTAATAATTTTAATTGTTTTTAAATTTTGTCTGTCTTTGTGTTTTTAATTAGGCTGTACACTGCCCTGAGTCCTTCAGGAGAAGGGCGGTATAGAAATAAAATAAAATAAAATAAAATAAAATAAAATAAAATAAAATAAAATAAAATAATAAAATAAAATAAAATAAAATAAAATAAAATAAAATAAAATAAAATAAAATAAAATAAAATAATAAAATAAAATAAAATAAAATAAAATAAAATAAAATAAAATAATAAAATAAAATAAAATAAAATAAAATAAAATAAAATAAAAAAATAAAATAAAATAAAATAAAATAAAATAAAATAATAAAATAAAATAAAATAAAATAAAATAATAAAATAAAATAATAAAATAAAATAAAATAAAATAAAATAAAATAAAGAAATGAAATGAAATGAAATGAAATGAAATGAAATGATGAAATGAAATGAAATGAAATGAAATGAAATGAAATGAAATAATAAAATAAAATAAAATAAAATAAAATAAAATAATAAAATAAAATAATAAAATAAAATAAAATAAAATAAAATAAAGAAATGAAATGAAATGATGAAATGAAATGAAATGAAATGAAATGAAATGAAATGAAATGAAATAATAAAATAAAATAAAATAAAATAATAAAATAAAATAATAAAATAAAATAAAATAAAATAAAATAAAATAATAAAATAAAATAATAAAATAAAATAAAATAAAATAAAATAAAATAAAGAAATGAAATGAAATGAAATGAAATGAAATGAAATAAAATAATAAAATAAAATAAAATAAAATAATAAAATAAAATAATAAAATAAAATAAAATAAAATAAAATAATAACATAAAATAATAAAATAAAATAAAATAAAATAAAATAAAATAAAATAAAATAAAATAAAATAAAATAAAATAAAATAAAATAAACAAACAAATAAAAAAATGGTGGGGACCGGCTGTGCATGTGGTTAAATATTTTCAGGGTGGGCTTATTTTAGGGCATGAGCTCAAAAGCCCAATTGGGCTTATTATTCAGGGAGGTCTTATTTTCAGGGAAACGGGGTATATATACACATACATACATATGCTTTCTTCTCTTATTGTAGGTTTCGTATGTGTTTTTTTTTTCTTCAGCTGGGTATTTTCCTACGTAAAGTACGTATTTTCCTACGTAAAGTTCAAATTGCAGCCATAGCTCAGTGGAATCACATCCACTATCGTAGGCTTCTTCAGACAGCAAGCATGCATTTTGCTGCTAATATAGATCTATTTCGGACTGATTGCTCCTCATCAGTTAGCCACACCCTTACCATATGTTCCCTCCCCGTAGAGGCGAAGTATTTGCTTTCTTCTCTTATCGTAGGTTTTGTATGTGTTTGTTTTTAAATATACGTATATATATATGTATGTATGTATATGTGTGTGTGTACACACACACACACAATCAGAAGATAGGCTCAAGATACAGAAGGATCTTGACAGACTTGAACATTGGGCACTCCCTAACAAAATAAAATTCAATGGTGAAATAAGTAAGGCTCTACATTTAGGCAAGAAAAACAAAATGCACAGGTACCGTATATGTGGTACCTTGCTCAATAGTAGTAACTGTGAGAGGATCTTGGAGTCCTAGTGGACAACCATTTAAATATGAGCCAGCAGTGTGCAGCAGTTGCCAAAAAAGCCAACACAGTTCTAGGCTGCATAAACAGAGGGATAGAATCAAGATCGCGTGAAGTGTTAATACCATTTTATAATGCCTTGGTAAGGCCACACCTGGAATACTGCATTCAATTTTGGTCACCACGATGTAAAAAAGATGTTGAGACTCTAGAAAGAGTGCAGAGAAGAGCAACGAAGATGATTAGGGGACTGGAGGCTAAAACATATGAAGAACGGTTGCAGGAACTGGGTATGTCTAGTTTAATGAAAAGAAGGACTAGGGGAGACATGATAGCAGTGTTCCAATATCTCAGGGGCTGCCACAAAGAAGAGGGAGTGAAGCTATTCTCCAAAGCACCTGAAGGCAGGACAAGAAGCAATGGGTGGAAACTAATCAAGGAGAGAAGCAACTTAGAACTAAGGAGAAATATTCTGACAGTTAGAAGAATCAATCCGTGGAACAACTTGCCTCCAGAAGTTGTGAATGCTCCAACACTGGAAGTTTTTAAGAAGATGTTGGATAACCATTTGTCTGAAGTGGTGTAGGGTTTCCTGCCTAAGCAGGGGGTTGGACTAGAAGACCTCCAAGGTCCCTTCCAACTCTGTTATTCTATTCTATTCTATGTTTGCAACATACACACAAAAATATTCCAGAATTTAAAAACCGTAGTCAGACTTCGTTTTGTTGTTGGATTTTGCAGCATGGAGAAAAATTTTGAATGTCCTCTGCAGCCTTAATTATCACCAAGTTCAACAGTTATAAATATAAGTTGGTTTCTAAAGGGGTTGGAACTACGCTGGGAGTTACAATTCCCACCTTTCCATACAAGGGACAGCTGTGTTAAAAAGTTTTTAACAAGCGTTTCAGCCAAATCAAAATTATGGCTATACGGCCAGCAGCTGAAGAAAAATAATAAAATTTAAATGGTGCTGAAGAAAACTGGAAAGAAAAATGAATATTAAGCTTCCATATCATGCAAATAGAACTATGCACTTCTTGATAAAGTGGGTTAAAATACCTTTAATACCTATTAAAATATTGCTGAGTGCCATGTTGAAATTTATTAAGTAATACAGTAATTATTACCAACGCATGCAGCAGAGGTGGTATTCGGCTGATACTGACCAGTTCTGGAGAACCGGTAGCGGAAATTTTGAGTAGTTCGGAGAACCGGTAAATACCACCTCTGACTGGCCCCAACCCCATCTATTCTCTGCCTCCTGAGTCCCAGTTGATCGGGAGGGAATGGGGATTTTGCAGTATCCTTCCCTTGCCACGCCCACCAAGCCATGCCACGCCTACCAAGCCATGCCCACAGAACCGGTAGTAAAAAATTTTGAATCCCACTACTAGCGTGCAGCATGTACATCCTATAATACTATATGAATTAACAGGTGGAAGAGAATATTTGTAGCTCAGGGTTAGATACAAGGATCACAGGACTAAAAAAAAAAAGCAGAATGGAGATATTTATTTATTTATTCATTCATTCATTCATTCATTCATTTATTTATTTGTTCGATTTAGTTTCTCAGGGCGGCATATATATGTCTGCAGTCTTCAAAAAAACAACAACATACCACTCAGTGATTATGTTCACACATCACACTAAACCATAATATAATGTAGTCTGTTTGGGTTGGAATGATAGATTGTGTAAACCTAGGCTTTATGGATGATAAACTGGGGTATATGGCCTAACCTGATGCATAGATCCAAACATTTTCTGAATGTTTCTCAAACATAGCTTAGTTAGGGTGACATGTGGACATGTTTATCATACTTAGAGTTATTTGTAACCTGGGGTGGCATGTGTATGTCTGTGTGTGGCAAGTGAATAAATAATTGTAGAAGCCATTTTTATTTAGTTTTAATTTGGGGGGTTGGGGTCGGTTATATATGATTATGCAACTCTTGAGAACTTCCTTATTTTATCATGCTGGCTATAATAATTCCTAGCGACTTTATACAAGCTTAAAAGGGATATAGCTTTTTGAGACGTATGCATTTCATTTTTTTCCCACACTTCTCTTGAGTGATATTATTGCCTCACAGAACTTTTTAAGGATTGGTGTCCCTTATTGTTATACTCTGTTTTCTCACTGCTTCGGCCATCACTTTTCTTTCCAAGGGAAAAAAATCAACTGATTGAAAGATGGAAATGGCTGTATGATTCTTTCGGCTGATAGAAACAAGATTTTAGAAACACATTGCAAAATATGCAGTACATATAGGTGGTTTCCACTGGGGTGGAATCCCTATTTTTCTTCCTAGTCTTTCACAAATATATCTTGAGTCTTTCAATATATTTCATCCGGGTTTACCCTGTTTCCCCAAAAATAAGACATTCCCTCATAATAAGCCCAATCGGGTTTTTGAGCGCATGCACTAAAATAAGCCTCCTCCCCTGAAAATAAGTCCTCCCCGAAAATATTTAAACACAGAGCTCAGAAATCAGATAAGATGGCAAGAGGTGCCCCATCTATTTCTGGGCATTTATATCTCAAAGGACCTCTCATGGACTTTGAATGCTAACATGCTTGTGAAGAAGGCACAGAAGAGGCTGAACTTCCTGAGAATGCTCAGGAAGATAAATCTATCTCAGCATTTACTTCTGTCCTACTATCGCAGCACGATTGAGAGTGTCCTGACATACGGCATTCTTGCATGGTATGGGAGCAGCTCTGTAGCGGATAAAAACGCTCTACAGAGAATAATTAAAACTGCCCAGAATATCATTGGGCTCCAGCTACCAGCCCTGGACGACATCTTCGAATCTTGCTGTTTGAGGAAGTTGCATAACATTCTCAGAGACTCTTCCCATCCTGCTTACAATCTTTTTGGACTGTTGCCTTCTGGCAAAAGATACAGAACAATTAAAACTCGGACCACACGTTTTCTGAATAGTTTTTATCCTAGAGCTATAATTGCACTCAACAATGAACTAAAGGACCACCATCAGTGAGCTGTTGGAGAGCATTACTTGGTCTGTTGTGTAGATGCTTGGGTGGTTTTAGGGGTGGGGAATTTTTGGTGGATGGGGGTGTGTTGGGATTGTCATGTGAGTTGGGTCTGGTCTCTGGGTGTTATGTGAATTTCGTTGTATGTGTATACACATACAATGGCAATAAACTTTATTTATTTATTTATTGCTCCACGTGCCCCAAAATAATAAAACCTCCCCGAAAATAAGCCCAAGCACTTATTTTGGGGTTCAAAAAAAATATAAGACAGGGTCTTATTTTCGGGGAAACACGGGTATTGATTTGGGCAATAAAGTTTGATTGTTGGGTGCTCCATCATGAAATGAACAATGTCGAATTTGAATACCGACATAAATTAATTGATCATTGTGTCGATATTCCCTCCAGGTCTGAAGACTCTCGAGAACAGCTGAACTAATAATTCTGGGCTAGAGATCACTTCTCCTAGAAGCCGAGCATCCTCTCCTCTGTTTGGTGACACGGGAACAGACAATTATGAATCCGAAAGACCCATTGAAAGAGACAGAGGGAAGCACTGTTCCATTATGCTTGGCCTGTGGCCAAACGCACCTTCCAGAAGAAAACCATATATACACCTACACAGAAGATGTAGATGATGACCTAATCTGCCATATTTGCCTGCAGCCTTTGCTGCAGCCTCTGGATACACCTTGTGGACACACCTATTGTACAGTCTGCCTTACAGATTTCTTGGTGGAAAAAGACTTCTGTCCCATGGACCGCAAAGCTCTAGCTCTACAGAGGTGCAGGAAGTCAAGCATCCTAGTGAATAAGCTACTGGATAAGCTAATGGTGAACTGTCCTTTCACGGAACACTGTTCGGAAATTCTACAGCGCTGTAACCTTGAACATCATTTTCAGAACGGGTGAGTACCTTTTGGTCATGTTGATATATCCATCTGTGTTATGTCTAGAGAAAAAAAATCTCAATCTGAATAACGTTTTCTATCAGACAGATAGAAAAGATATTTTTCTTCCTTAATTATTTTTTGTCTTTTAATGACCCCTTGCATCGGGGTGGAGTCGGGACAACTGAATGGAGCTGAGTGTTTACTGACCGGATTGTTGTGGCCTGCCAGCGACCAGTGGAGCTGGCAGCAGAGTCAGACAGTGAGGAGGTTGGGGAGAAACATGGGTGTCAGCGTCTCACCGCCGGCATAGAGAGGAGAGAGATAAGCACTGAACTTTTGCCTGCTAAATCCCTTTGAAGCTGGGTCGTCGTGGAAATGAAGGGAGGGGGGGACATTCCTGTGAAATGACGAGACAAGAAGTCAGTGGAGTGACTTGGATGATAGCCAATGAGAAGCAGATAATTGGGGATTGGAAAGGGAGGGATTGGGGGGCAAAAGGTCAGTCTTGTCCGCATCGAGTCATGATCCGGTTTCTGTGCTCAAATAAAGAGAAGATTTCTTTAAAGATTGGCAGTTTAGAAATTCATTTATTTTGAGATAGCATCGAAGTCTGACAATTGGTCAGTCCTGGAGGCTGGGGAAGGTTCAGACGAGGGTTCTGCGTTGGAGGCAGAGAGGGGGCCAAGGCCGTCTGGCTGTTATCAGCTGCCTCCGGAGCTAGACAGCAGTGAGGCAGAGGAACAGCTGGAGCCTGTTCCCAGGGTGCACATGCGCAGAGCTGCCAGAAGAAAAGAACAGCTAAGAAATCAGGGTCAACTTGGGAGTAAAGCCACAGATGGATGATGTGTGGCCCCTCCCATAGGAAATAAAAGGGGAGTGGGCTTTTGCAGGAAACAATTTGTTCAGTTGGTCGGTCGGTTCAGAAGTGTGAAGATCTGTCAATGAATCTCAGACGCTCTGCGCCAAGTCTTTCCTTGCGTTTGGAAAATATTTACATGGCAGCTTTCCAATCCAGATAAGGTCTGTGGTCATAAGTTCACCTTTGAAAGACTGGTTGCCAGGTTTGCTGAATGTGAATGAGGGGAATTCACATTCCTTTAATAAAAGGGGTTTTGTCGGGACCAGGATTCTGGTTCGTGCTTTTTGGGGAAGCCTAGGTCAGAACACGGATGCCCTTCCTGTCGCCAATGCGGAGTTCGCAGCAGATACAGTATATTCTCATTGTGCCCAGAGAGAGAAATACTTACCTCTACCTAGGATAGAACTCACAGCTTCCTGATTGTGAGGCCACCGCACCGCACTCTCTTTCTTCCTTACGATATAGTTAAATCTGGCTGTCAAGTTAGATATTAAATATAAGGTAATCTTTTAGTAGCAACTACTTTATTTTTTATGAATGAATGCATCCCCCCATCTTTCAGCTTGCATGAATTAAAAGGCAGCTTACCACAATAACACCAAATTCAGATGCTCTCTGGGTCAAATAAGGTTTCATGCAAATATTTCCAGGAGGCGTATGAGATGGAGCATGAGGCATCTGAGATGCATCAGCTTTTGTATTATGCACACAGTGCGGTGTTGTATTATGGGATGCATGCGAATAGGTGAGGTAGGCAAAAATTGGGTTATGCCAATCTTTCTGGAATAGAATCCTTATGTAAGATGGGGGAATGTAAATCGTGACAGGAGAATCCATTCAGTGAAGTCACCACTGAAAATCAACTTCAGGATCATTAAGTTCCATTAGCAGTTAAAAACATGATGCAAGAAAAGAGGTTTTGCCATTTTAATATCTACAAGAAGCTTTTTTTTGGGGGGGGTGTCTCATAGGACTTCTTCCAGAGGATCTTTCTTGATTTAAATAATTGGAAGAGCTCATAGCAAGCAAGGAACATGGTCAGGTCCTAAATTATTAGGAGGGATGTAAGGTGAACACCAGCTTACATTTTGTGTCTTCCCCGTTCCCAGAAGGAAAAGTTCAGGTTGCAAAATTTGTCTCCTTTTCATCCATATTCCTCGCCATAAGGAGGGGAAGAGGACACCATAGTGTGGTGTGGAAAATGTGTTCTAGATAAGTTTTTAAATCTGTATATCAGGGGTGAAATCCAGCAGGTTCTGACAGGTTCTGAAGAACCGGTAGCGGAAATTTTGAGCAGTTCGGAGAACCGGCAAATACCACCTCTGGCTGGCCCCACAGTGGGGTGGGAATGGAGATTTTGCAATATCCTTTCCCCAGGAGTGGGGAGAGAATGGGGATTTTGCAATATCCTTCCCCCAGGAGTGGGGAGGGAATGGGGATTTTGCAGTATCCTTCCCCCAGGAGTGGGGAGGGAATGGGGATTTTGTAATATCCTTTTCCCAGGAGTGGGGAGAGAATGGGGATTTTGCAATATCCTTCCCCCAGGAGTGGGGAGAGAATGGGGATTTTGCAATATCCTTTCCCCAGGAGTGGGGAGAGAATGGGGATTTTGCAGTATCCTTTCCCCAGGAATGGGGAGAGAATGGGGATTTTGCAATATCCTTCCCCCAGGAGTGGGGAGGGAATGGGGATTTTGCAGTATCCTTCCCCCAGGAGTGGGGAGGAGATGGGGATTTTGCTATATCCTTTTCCCAGGAGTGGGGAGGGAATGGGGATTTTGCAGTATCCTTCCCCTGGAGTGGGATGGGAATGGAGATTTTGCAGTATTCTTCCCCTGCCACACCCACCAAGCCACGCCCACCAAGCCACACCATGCCCACCAAGCCACGCCCACAGAACTGGTAGTAAAAAAAATTGGATTTCACCACCGCTGTATATGTTTTCTTACCTCTCCTGGGGGAACTGCATTGGTTGCCGATTTGCTTCCAGATGCAATTCAAGGTGCTGGTTGTCACCTTTAAAGCCCTTCATGACTTGGGACCAGGTTATCTGAGGGACCGTCTCTTGCCGGTCACATATACCTGACCCACCAGAGCGGGGAGGCAGGGAATGTTGTGGGTTCCATCCCCTAGGGAGATACACCTGGTGGGACCCAGAAGGGTCTTCTCCGTGGTGACTCCCTCTCTCCCTCCAGAGATTAGACTAACACTCTTTCAAAAGGCCCTGAAGACGTGGTCCTGCCAGTGGGCCTGGGGAACCCAGTGTGGGAGGAAGCCCATTAAATGGCTAGTATGAATGTGTGTCGTCGTTGGGGTGGGGGTGGGGGTTTATTATTTTATCATTTTTCTTTTTATTTCTTTTATATGGTGTTTTTACATCCTTGTAAACCGCCTCAAGTCGCCATGTGTGAGCAGGTGGCAATATAAATTTTCTAAATAAATAAATACCATATTTTTTGGGAATATAAGATACGCCTTAGTTTTTCGGGAGGAAAATAAGAAAAAAACTGATTGGCAGGTGGAACAGCCTCCCGGAATACCCCTAATCTGCTGTTCCCAGAGGTGAATTTTAGCAACAGGTTCCTTGGTTGTGAGCTCTGTGCCTTGCTTTTTTTTTATTATTATTATTATTATTATTATTGATTTTTTTTCCCCTGCCTCTGAAACTTCTGAAACTCTGTTTCGGAAAAAACTTTTTTTCATGCCTCTGAAAGCCTCCAAAACAGAGCTTCAGAAAAAAAGCCTCTGAAGCTCTGTTTGGGGGCTTCTTTTCTGAAACTCTGTTTGGGGGCTTCTTTTCTGAAGCTCTGTTTGGAGGCTTCTTTCTGAAGCTCTATTTGGGGGCTTCTTTTCTGAAGCTCTGTTTGGGGGCTTTTTTTCTAAAGCTCTGTTTGGGGCTTTTTTCTGAAGCTCTATTTGGGGGCTTTTTTTCTAAAGCTCTGGGGGCTTTTTTCTGAAGCTCTGTTTGGGGGCTTTTTTCTGAAGCTCTGTTTGGGGGCTTTTTTCTGAAGCTCTGTTTGGGGGCTTTTTTTCTAAAGCTCTGGGGGCTTTTTTCTGAAGCTCTGTTTGGGGGGGCTTCTTTTCTGAAGCTTCGTTTCTGATGCTTTTTTCAGCCTTTGAAGCCTCTGTTTGAGAAGCTGGGTGGGGCTACATTCAGAGTATAAGACGCACCCAGATTTTCACCCTCTCTTTTGGGAGAAAAAGGTGCGTCTTATACTCCGAAAAATACGGTACGTTGCGGAGGATCATCTCAACTGCATTTATTCCTATTTTTAAAAACTGGAGAGAAGGGCTTGCATGTAAAGTCAACATTCAGCCTAGGTTTCATCATGAAGAGCTTTAATAGTCCCCCTCCCTTCCATCTGGTTGAAGCCAATCAAATGGGATCCTGACTTGAAAAATAAATAGGTCTGTGTTTGTGATAGATACATATATAACATCGTCTGCTGCTCCCTGGCTGCATCTCTCCTGCTACATTCAGATTCCTTCCTTGCCTCTTGTCTTATGCAGCTCAGCTCATAACCTGTTTGCCTTTCTGACCAATGATGTCAGTGTATCAGCTGCTTCTAAAAAACCATTCTGATGAACGCAGAAGGATGCTCTTTGCCTCAGCCTGGGCTTTTTGCTGTGTTTTTCCTTTTTTCCAGCTCTAAGCCCTGTTTTGCCACCAGCTATTTCTGCTCTGTTCTCCCTAAAATCCTCGTCCCCTTTGGAGAATCAGCTCAAATCAGCTTGCAGGTCAATGAGCTTCCTTCCAGCGTAGCTTCATTTAAGCGATTTTGCATTCGTTCCTAATGCGTTCTCGGTTGGGTTGAAAAGGCTTACAGGAGGACCTGAATTGGCTGACGTTTAAAAAAAAGCAAAAAAAAAAAAAAGGAAGCTTGGAGTTCTGTATCCCATCCCAGAGAAACTGAGGCAGAGAGGAAGGAGATTTAAGAGCAATTTGAAAACATACGCTTGCAAAAAAAATGAAGGCTCTCCTGTTACTGGTCCTTCCTTGGCTAAGTCCTGCAAACTACACAGAGAGTGTGGGGAACCTGCACTTCCTGTACTCAGAGCTGTGAGTACTCACAGTTGTGTTGTTGTGGTGGTGGTGTCTCTGTGTTGTGTCTGTGTTCTTTTGTTTAAAAAAATGAGCACTACTTTTCATTGCTTCACATTAGTGCTTCCGTAATATGTCTGTTTGTGTGTATAAAGGAACAAGCTTGCGAAATCTACGTTATTTGCCTGAATTGAAATGTGGAATACAGATTGACTTCTTGGTGCTGGAAACAGCTGAGATTAAGCCTGTTGTAGGTTTTTTTTTTTTCTTCTTCTTCTTCTTCTTCTTCCTTTCCCTTCTTTGAGTTTAAATGTGGGATCAGGTTTTGTTTTTTTCCTGAAATCTTTCTAAGTAAACCCCACGAACAACTTGTAAATAAATAGGTGTGAAGTCTCTCTGCTGTCTAGTTCTTAAATTCACAATATATTTGTGAAGAGCATGAAAATATAAATATTCCATATCACAATGCTAATATTTGGTATTGAATGAAATACAATTGCAGAACTATCATTTTGTAGCTGTGAAAATATGGAAGCCAGTTTCTACTGGCTACAGTTTTGGCCAGTATAATCTTTAAACAATATTTATTTATTTATTTTTATTTTTATTTTTTAAATTTGATTTATATGCCGCCCTTCTCCGAAGACTCAGGGAGGCTTACAATGCGTTAAGCAATAGCCTTCATACTTTTGTATATTTATACAAAGTCAGTTTATTGCCCCCACAAACTGGGTCCTCATTTCACCTACCTTAGAAAGGATGGAAGGCTGAGTCAACCTTGAGCCTGGGGAGATTCGAACCAGCAGTAATTGCAGGCAGCTGTGTTAATAACAGGGTGCTTAGACCACTGTACTATCAAGGCTCTTGATTGGGCTGAGTTTATCTGTGTTGTCATGAATAGCTTTGGGAATGCAAAATATCCCCTCTAAAGTTTTTTTTTTTTTTTAATACCAATGCAGAACTTGCAAAATATGTTCTGAAGTTTAAAAAATTTAATGAACCATGCATTTGCAAGGTGATGAATGAAGCAAATGCTTGAGGTAAGCATTCAATTTGTCTTTAAAATAACAGATAATAACAGGGCTGTGAAGAAGGTAATTAAATAACTGGTATTCTTTGGGTGTAGGAATGGTGATTGCCTAGAAAATGTGCTTGCTGGAATGAGTAAGAATTTAAGAAAACAGGTTTATTTATTATATTTGTATGCTGCCCATCTCCCTAAAATTCTGGCTAAAAAGTATATATTAAGTATATGTACAGGTGCTTAAAATACATATTAAAAAATCACGTACAAGCAGAAATATTTCCATCTTCAAGACTACTTCAAGTGATTTCTCTGAGTTAGAAGTCTCCATCTTGATGCATTGCAGAAATATTGGCTTAGAATTGGCCTGTACCAATATATGAGGGTAGATGTTGTAGTGCAAGATATCTGAAGAACATGAGATTAGAAAAGTTTTTTTTTCAAAAGCATTTCAAGTGCACTAGTCTAAGATGCAGGATTTAACTATTATTGTATGTAGAGAGAATCATATGAAGAGTAAGGGTTTATGACCACAAATGACAGAGTGAATGCATATGGAATGGAATGGAATGGAATGGAATGGAATGGAATAGAATAGAATAGAATAGAATAGAATAGAATAGAATAGAATAGAATAGAATAGAATAGAATAGAATAGAATAGAATAGAATAGAATAGAATAGAATAGAATAGAATAGAATATAGAGTAGGGTAGGGTAGGGTAGGGTAGAGTAGAGTAGAGTAGAGTAGAGTAGAGTAGAGTAGAGTAGAGTAGAGTAGAGTAGAGTAGAGTAGAGTAGGACAGGACAGGACAGGACAGGACAGGACAGGACAGGACAGGACAGGACAGGACAAGGCAGGGAAGGGCAGGGCAGGGCAGGACAGGACAGGACAGGACAGGACAGGACAAGGCAGGACAGGACAGGACAGGACAGGACAGAATAGAATAGAATACTTTATTGGCCAAGTGTGATAGACACACAAGGAATTTGTCTCTGGTGCATAAGCTCACAGTGTACATATAAACAGCAAGTAATAGGTCATAGATCTATCTTATTGTATTGTATCATATTGTATCATAGTTACAATCCTTAATCATAAGTTACAAACAACAATTGATAAATCATAAGATACTATAGGAGAAGATAGTAGGAAAGATGAGGAGTTGAGAAAAGATGAAAAATGAGCAGATGCAATTTCAAAATTAAGACAGTGGCAACTGGGACATCCAGTTTCTAGTAGAAGAAGCAGGAAATTAGTCAGAGTACATATGCAGAAAAGTCTCCATCATGGCTGTTTCCTGAATATTCTGATTAATTCCTCCTGGGTGGTGAAGGCTAGTAAGTACATTAGCAATTCAGCATGAATTGATTTTTGCCCTCTCGCTATTCTTGTCGACATGCTGTTTATCCAATTGGTTTGCTGCTGGATGTACTTCTCCTGCTATCAGCGATGTAGAAATCTGTTTAGTGGTCCACTCCCTTGGGGGAAGGGAAGGGAGCAGCAGTAACAAAAACATTGCATGGATTTGCCTGTGAACTGGGTCAGAGCATCCAAATTAGAGCATGAAATCAGCAGATGTGAGTTGCAGTGGTTGCTCCTTTTCAAAAAAAAAGAGTCCATGGTGGTTAGAAGGAGGCACGTTCTCTCCTTCTCTTCCCAAAAGGTTTGTTCGTTCTTGTAATCAATAGTTCCGGGGTAAGATGAATGCAACGGAGTAATCCAGAGCAATTTTTGTTAAGCTGTGTTTGATTTCTTCCAAAAGTGGAATATGAATAGTTTCTTTTATGTACACTGAGAGCATATGTACCAAGACAAATTCCTTGCGTGTCCAATCACACTTGGCCAATAAATAATTCTATTCTATTCTATTCTATTCTATTCTATTCTATTCTATTCTATTCTATTCTATTCTATTCTATTCTATGAAGCACCCAGACAGGTGTGTGTATTTTTTCTTAATTTGCTGCCTTTGTTCAACAGCACAGCCTGAGACATAAACAAGCCTTGTAAAAATCAGTGCTGTGTAAGTCAGGCTAAAATTAGTAAGGTTTTCCTTTCCACAATAGTGGCCTCTCTCTGAAGCCGAATGCAAAACGTCTCCTGGTTTCCTATCAGACAGTCTTGGAGTTAGCAGTGGCAGAAACTGAACGGGGAAACCTGTGTGCTGCCTTGAAGGAGAGGGTCTTCTCTCTTCATTATGAATCTAAGAAAATAGCAGGATGAGTGTTGGTAAAAATTTCATTAGACGTTGCCCCAAACTGCGGCGTGCGATTCTAAGGTACAGTTACAGCATTTGCAAACAATGGGATCAAAAACTAGGTGAGGTTAATACAGTTTTAATGAGGACTTAATGGATTAATGGCCAGTTCTGGGAAACCTTATATTGTTCTGGTCTAAAAATAAAATTCTGGTCTAAAAAGATTTACATTTGAATGATTTTTTAAATGTTATCTAATTCTGGGTTTTATTTTATTTTTATTTTTATTTTTTTTATTTTTTATTTTATTTGATTTATATGCCGCCCTTCTCCAGAGACTCAGGGCGGCTTACAATGCGTTAAGCAATAGCCTTCATTCTTTTGTATATTTTATACAAAGTCAGCTTATTGCCCCCACAAACTGGGTCCTCATTTCACCTACCTTAGAAAGGATGGAAGGCTGAGTCAACCTTGAGCCTTGGCGAGATTCGAACCAGCAGAAATTGCAGGCAGCTGTGTTAATAACAGGGTGCACTAAACCACTGTACTATCAAGGCTCCTTAATTGACCAAACTAAGTAATAATTTTAATTATTAAAACTATATGTCTATAGTTTTCTTGACTGTACACCGCCTTGAGTCCTACGGGAGAAAGGCGGTATAGAAATATAATTAATTAATTAATTAATTAATTAATAAATAAATAAATAAATAAATAAATAAATTTGAGGAATGTGGATCAGTAGCTGCGCAGGAGAGCTCCCAGAACGAGAGAAGTCATATGTCAGAACATATGTCTTCTGCCCTCAAGGCCTAATGACTGTCAAAGCATCCTCCCTCAATTTAATTTTTTTTAAAAAAAAAATATTGAAATACTATTTAATTTTTTAAAAGCATTTTAAGGTTTGTTTAAAATAATTCTATTTTTGCCCATTGGTAGTGGCACTGGAGGTGAATTTTAAAACAGCTCCATTTATGACTATAAGATATTTTTTTCTTAGTGTCTTAAAAAGTAAAGCTATAAATGCATCTTTCTCCAGAATTTATATTTTGATGAAGTGTCATAGTCTGACTGGCACATGTAAACACATACACATGCTCAGGAAGATAAATCCATCTCAGCATCTACTTCTGCCCTACTATTGCAGCACCGTTGAGAGTGTCCTGACATATGGCATTCTTGCATGGTATGGGAGCAGCTCTGTAGCGGACAAAAACACTCTACAGAGAATCATTAAAACTGCCCAGAATATCATCGGGCTCCAGCTACCAGCCCTGGATGACATCTTCAAATCTTGCTGTTTGAAGAAGTTGCATAACATTCTCAGAGACTCTTCCCATCCTGCTTACAATCTTTTTGGACTGTTGCCTTCTGGCAGAAGATACAGAACAATTAAAACTCAGACCGCACGTTTTCTGAATCGTTTTTATCCCAGACCTATAATTGCACTCAACAATAAACTCAAGGGGCCACCATCAGTGAGCTGTTGGACAGCATTACTTGGTCTGTTGTGTGGAAGTTTGGGTGGTTTAGGTGGGGAATTGTGGTGGGTGGGAATGTGTTTGGGGATTGTTATGTATGTTGGACCTGCTCTTTGGGTGTTAAGTGAATTTCGTTGTATGGGTATACTGTGTATACACGTACAATGACAATAAAGTTATTATTATAAACAGTGAAAATGTTGGCTGTAAGAAGAAGCACTGAGCTCACTTCTCCAGTAATCCTACTAAAGGTTAAAAGGTAACAGATTCCCAGTGGATTTTACTCCACTACTTGTTTCTGACTATAGGAGGCAGCACTCATCTCATTTCCACAGTCATATGGCCAGCATGACATCACAGAGCGCTGTTACCTTCCCATCAAAATGGTATCTATTTATCTACTCACATTTATGTGCTTTTGAACTGTTAGGTTGGCAGGAGCTGGAGCGAGGACGGGAGCTCACCCCATTGTGTGCACTTGGGTCTCAAACTTGGACTGCTGATTTTCCAGCCGACAAGCCCAGCAACTTATCCGCTGAGCCACTGCCCCGCCCCAGTAGTTCTAGTAATCCAAATTAAAAAGAACAGAAAAATGTATTCTATATTCAAAATGTCTTTTGCTCCACTTCCTCCTTTTCATCGTTTATTCTTGAGGAAGGATCAACCAAACACTTGATCTGCTCTTGCTGGTGAAATCAAGGATTACAAATATGTCTGTTCATAAATCTGGGAATCCCAACATGTCAGCAATATTGTCAAAACTGTCAAGATGGCAGCTATGAGAGGGGCAATCGATGTGTGACACACATTTTTTTAAAAAAAAAAAAAATTTAAAAAAATTTGATTTATATGCCACCCTTCTCCGAAGACTCAGGGCGGCTTACAATGTGCTCAGCAATAGCCTTCATCCTTTTGTATATTTATACAAAGTCAGCTTATTGCCCCCACAAACTGGGTCCTCAATTTACCTACCTTAGAAAGAATGGAAGGCTGAGTCAACCTTGAGCCTGGCGAGATTCGAACCTGCAGTAATTGCAGGCAGCTGGTCTTAATAACCAGCTTAATAACAGGGTGCCTTAGACCACTGTACTACCAAGGCTCTTTTTATTAATTTTATTATATATACATAAAAATATAATGACAATTCTGTTTAGCATCGGATATGCAGTGTTTATACATACTTACGTGAAAAAAAATTCTGGTGTCACTTATACTATATATTTCTAATTGGTTTCTGCAGCTTTTTCTCCTTCCTTAATTTTATCATTCATCCATTCGTACCACCTTCCTCACACGGTATAGTAGTATGAATTCTCATCATTATTTATTTCATGGGTTAATTTACTTATCTCTGCGCACTCCAATATTTTCCTAATGATAAGTTCTTCCGGTAGTGGGTCTTTCTCTTTCCAGTATTGTGCGTATGCCAGTCTAGCAGTTGTAGTTATGTGTATCAGGAGGTGGACCTTTTCCTTTCCATACCCTTTCTTTACTATTCCCAGGAGAAATATTTCTGGTATCAATTCAATATCTTCTCCAATTATTTCTTGCAACCATCTCCGAATTCTACTCCAGTATCTTTTTGTCTTGGGGCATGTCCACCACATGTGAAAGAAGGTGCCCTGACCATGACCACATTTCCAACAGTTTGGATCCATATTGGGGAACATCTTTGCTAATCTAGCGGGTGCTAAATGCCACCTATGGAGCATTTTGTAATGATTTTCCTTATATGTGGCAGCTCTTGTCAATTTATAATTTTTGTTCTGTGCTTTTTTTATATATATTCTAATTTCTGTGCAATGCACAATAAAAAAAAGTGGAGTTTTTCTCTCTCTCAAAAAAAAAAAAAAAACACCTTTCTGAACAGTTGTTCCAAAGGTGCTTTTTTTTAGGTGGCAACTGGACTTTCTAGTTTTTCCTTTGAAGACGTTTCGCTTCTCATCCAAGAAGCTTCTTTGGCTCTGACTGGATGGTGGGGAATGGAAGGCTTTATATGCCTTGCAGGCAGCTGGTCGTTTGCATCGGGATGAGTCTATGTCAGTGATGGCTAACTGTCAGCACTTCAACCTGCATTTACTCTAGTGCTGACATAAGAAGGAGAAGAGGGGGCAGCTGGCAAGAGGACGCTTGACATTTCACCTACTTATTTTCCTTGAAGATAATATCCCCTAGGAGATGAGAGGGAGGGGTGACATTCCTGGGAGCTTAAGTAGTAGATATGGGGAGAGTGATTTGGAAGAAGGCCAATGAGACACAGAGATTTGGGGAACGGAAAGGGAGGGTTTGGGGTCAGGAAATCAGAATTGGCTACGCCACGATCGGGGACAGATTGTCATGCTTAATAAAACGAAAAATTTCTTCAAAGACTATCTGTTTGGAAATGCAATTTATTTTATTTGAGACGATATCGAAACCTGACACTAACCTTTTTGCCATTGCATGCCAAAAAAGGGGGGAGTGCAGGGGGGTTGCACACGCATATGCCCACACCCATAATTCTATGCGCCCTGCCCCCTGCACTCCCCCTGCTTTTGGCACGTGATGGCACGGTGGCCCCATTTTTTGCCCTCTCCAGAGGCTTTCTAGGAGCCTAGGGAGGGCAAAAACAGCCTTCCCCACCCCTCCGAAGCCCTCCAGAGGCCGGAAACAGCCTGTTTCCCTACTTCCGGTAGGCCCAGAAGGCCTGAAAATCAGCTGGCCGGTGCACGCATTCATGCCTGAGCTGAGCTTGTGTGCCCACTGATATGGCTTCATGTGCCACCTGTGGCACGCGTGCCATAGGTTCGCCATCACGGGTCTATGTTGTCTGGATCTGGAAATCTGTTCATACTCCCAACCATTTTGAATGGTTATCCTGGTCTTTAAGATCAAAGGGACAGTAAAGAAAGGGAGAGTCCTTCTGTCATTCAATCCAGCATTCTTGACTTTCCTGAATTGGCTTTGTCATCCTTATTCCTGCGCTTTCAACCAACAGTTCAACAGCCAAGCAAAAGAGGAAGTAAAAACTGCGCCACTTAGGAGGAGGAGGAGGAGGTGGTGGTGGTGAGGAGGAGGAAGAGGGACTGTGCGCTCCTTGGTGCTCTCTGAGCTTGGTTTTCTTGCAGACATTTTGTCACCCAACTAGGTAACATCATCAGTGCTAGAAGCAATGGGGTTTGCAGAGAGGAAGAGGAAGGGGAGGAGGGGGAGCAGAGGGAAGGGGAAAGGAGGAGGAGGAGGAATACGTTCTCTGAACTCGGTTGTTTTCTTGCAGATGTCTCATGATCCAACTGAGGTAATTCCTTTTTCATTACTCCCTCATGGAATCCAAGTTGACTTTCAGAGCCAGAAACAGCAAGAAACAATTCAGTTAATGTCCTAAACATGATACTAGCTGTGGAACCCACTTTCTCACACTATCAATGTCGAGTGAATGATTTTATGCCTGGTGCCCATTCCTGATTAAATCAACTGTAAACCATGTGCAATTATAATATGGTTGCATTTTTGAAGTCACCTTTCATTCTAGGCTTTGCAATTACTGGTAGGTTTGTCATTTCCTTAGATTATATTTCCTTAGATTATTTGGGGTTTTTTCCCCCTCCCTGACAGCTCTTCTACAATATTCTCCAGCTTAGGTTCTAAGGAGGAATGTCATAACTAATGTCATGTACACGAGTGCTTTTTTTAAAAGATAAAATAGAAATCCTCCATCGTCAGAATAGGGCATTTTTTCATGTATTATTTGCTTTGACTTGTGTTTTGAATTACTACCACATCAGAAAGTCAATTAGGGTCAGATCTTTAGTTGCAAGCCACAGAACTAGGAACGTAAAGTTAAAGTATATCAAGTTGAAAAGAAATATGATAACTATGGCTAGTTATCACAAAGTTTTTGTTGCATTTACAATATAAGCCATGCCTTAGCTGTGATTGTGTTTTGTGACACCTGCATGAAAAAACTGCCTTTCTTATTTTTGCCTGGACAAAACTTCTCAGTAAATGATGAAAAGTATATTAAACTAATAAGGAGATGTACAGTATGTTAAACTCTTTCCTTACTTATGAAACTCTTTTAGCCCAGTCTGTTTTCTGGGCAATGAGGCTACTCTTGTTTATCCTACCCAAGAATAGAGATACAGAATGGCTTTGTTCTTTTTGCGTTTTGATAGAAAATGGTCACATTCCCAGTTGGTTAATCAATCTGTATATTAGACAATAATAATCTTTCAGTACAGATACTTTCCAGGATATTGCAATGCAAATAGATTAAAAATACCCTGGACCAAAAGAAAAGAAAAGAAGAGAGAAAAAAGAAAAAGAAAAGAAATAGATTTATAAATAGATTTATGCAAATAGATTTATATTTATGCGTAGACTAGTAGAAATAAATACACTGGGGTTCTGAAAATAAAATTTAAAGGTCGCAGGATGTACGTTTCACAAATAAAATTTTGTGCATTAATTAAAGCAAAAAAAAAATATGGAGAAAGAAATAGATATGTAATATGCATTTCATGTTTACAAGGACCAAAATTAGCTCTTCTGTCTTTGGCTAGAAATCCCTCTAGAGAAAATGCAACATATACCCTGTTTCTCCAAAAATAAGATTTCCCCTGATAATAAGCCCAATCAGGCTTTTGCACTAAAATACCCCCCCCCCGAAAATAAGCCCTCCCTGAAAATATTTAAACACATGCACAGCTGGTCCCCGCCATTTCCTCTGGTTTCCTTCACGTGCCCCAAAATAATAAGACCTCCCCGAAAATAAGGCCAAGCGCTTATTTCGGGGTTCAAAAAAATATAAGACAGGGTCTTATTTTCGGGGAAACACAGTATGTGCTAAATAGTTTGCAGTAAACTGTGTTAGAACAGAAATGAATGACTAAACTCTTAACAAAGAATTAGTTGTGATAAAATTATTTGTGATACATAATCCCATTCGTTAAAGGCGTGAGAAAATCTAGACAGAAGAAAGAGAAAATACGAATGGTTGATGTAGATAAATGCACATCTTTCCTCAAAAGGAAATTCTACACCCATGATGGCGAACCTATGGCATGCGTGCCAGAGGTGGCACGCAGAGCCCTCTCTATGGGCACGAGCGCTGTCACCCCACCTCAGCCAGCTGGTTGTCCGGTTTCTGACACGTGCATGTGCGCCAGCCAGCTGGTTGTTGGATTTCCAAGGCGCACTTGATGCCAGCCAGCCTTTAGAGAGCTCCATGGCTTAGGACCTGGGTACCTACGAGACCGTCTTCTGCTACCGGTAGCCTCTCACCAGCCAGTACGCTCTCACAGAGAGGGGCTCCTCAGGGTACCGTCGGTCAAACAGTGTCGACTGGCAGCCCCCAGGGGGAGAGCCTTCTCTGTGGGGGCACCTGCCCTTTGGAACGAGCTCTCCCCGGAGATACGGAGGATCCCGGATTTACGCTCTTTCCACCGTGCCCTCAAGACTTTTTTTATTCCAACAAGCTGGGCTTCCCTAACTCTTTTTAATTGCTTAATTTTAATTTGCTTTTTTTAAAAAGGGGTGTTTTAATTAGTTTGGGCCAAATTTGTTTAATATGTTTTAAATTGTTTTTTTTAATTTTATATTGTATGTGTTTTATCTTTGGCTGTTCACTGCCCTGAGTCCTTCGGGAGAAGGGCGGTATATAAATACAAATTAACCAAAAAAACCAAAAAAAACCTAAATCCAAATAAACCAATCAACTTAATCTCAAAGCAAAAGACTCAGGCGGGGGTGGGGGGGGGAATCCAGAATTGCCAATCGTATTTTATTTGGACAAGTACTTATTCACTAGGCCAGTTTAATCTGTAGCTGTAGTGAGCGGGATTGCTGAAAGGACCTGAATCAAGATGGCTGGTTAGGTTGCTAATGAATAACATGGCTCTATTTTTATGCCTGTCTGCCACCTTAGATTCTCTCTCACACGTACACATTTTCACAGCCTGACAAGATTCTGGCAAGAAGTTAAAAACAGCAGCATAACTGTAGAGTCTTTGGTGCTCCCTAGACATATAGCTGAGTTTCCAAATGCTGACACAAACTAAAGGACTCACAATGCAGACCTATAACTTTGTAGTTGGCTGATGTTTTTAAGCGAGTGAATACTTGGACCCTTTGTTAAGATAGACAACAGACCCAAAAAAACATGATTCCTAGATGCTATCAGCATCGCAAACTAATATAAACCACAAACAGGAACTATGAGTTTGCCACAAATGACAAATTGAAAATATATCTTAAAGTTAAGATGGATAAATTTTTTGATGCAGAAATATTTGACTGTGGAAATACCGTATTTTTCAAATTATAAGACCCACCGGAATATAAGACGCACCTTAGTTTTTGGGGAGGAAAATAAGAAAAAAGCTGATTGGCAGGTGGATCGGCCTCCTGGAATACCCCCCCAATCCGCTGTTCCCAGGGGTGAATTTTAGCAACAGGTTCCCTGGTTGTGAGCTCTGTGCCTTGCTTTTTTTTTGCTTTTTTTTTCCTGCCTCTGAAACTTCTGAAACTCTGTTTCAGAAAAAACTTTTTTTCCTGCCTCTGAAAGCCTCTGAAACAGCTTCAGAAAAAAAGCCTCTGAAGGTTTGTTTGGGGGCTTCTTTTCTGAAGCTTCAATGCTTTTTTCAGCCTCTGAAACCTCCTGTTGAGAAGCTGGGCAGGGCTACATTCGGAGTATAAGACGCACCCAGATTTTCACCATCTTTTTTGGAGGGGAAAGGTGTGTTTTATACTCCGAAAAATACGGTAAGTCCATGGCATGCCGAATCAAGAGGATACAGCAAGCAAATTCACCAAAAAGCACTTTGAAACTTCTCAATCCTTTATGTTCTTATCAACCACCATCCTATTTCTCAAAATATTATATTTTGGAAGGAAAAAATATTATATTTAGGAGAAAAGGAGCGATGTGGCCAACTAGATGATGTGATAGGTAAGTAGTCTTTATTTGAGTCACTGATCAATTTGGATATTGCTGAACATCTAGTATCTTTCTTTCCTATTGGCCTCGCTGTCATTCAGGAACAACTGAAAGGCTATAGGTCCCCCATTTCTTGTGTATAAATCCAATGAAATTAGAAACTCACAATCAACTCCCCATAATTCAGAATATCAAGCCTTGGGTGATTTCCTGACAGTATCTCTTTCCAAGACACTGCCAGGAAATCTGGGCTGGTCATCAAGACCAGAGGTTTCTCTTCTTCGGACACATGTTGGAGTCTATCTTCAGGGAACTTCTCTCTACTGGAATATATGATTTGGGCTAACATCTGGAGGTGGATGTTCTGTCCCCATTCCACTCATGCACCCCCACAGACGGCCCGAAGTTAATAAGCCACACGACAAAACTCTTTGATGATAAAGCTGGCAGCAACCCAGTGGCTAGCTGCCAACTCAGACTTTACTCACACAAAACAAAGATTAGACTGCCAGCATTCCGATAAAACAGGTAGAGTTTTCAACAATACAAGGATTAATCCAAATGCAGTCCGATAAAGCAGGCAAAGTCCAGTAACACAGAGATCATGGATTATTTCTAGTTTTTGCTCGTCACAAACTGAACCGGCCACCACACCCACATTTATACCCTGTGGGGTGTGGTCCAGTGACTCAGCTAATCTCTAGCATGCCTTCCCCTCTGCTGCGCACGCTTCTCCTTGCGCCTCTGGCGAGGGTCCAGCCAGCACTTATCTCCTTCGTCACTGTCCACCTGTGGCTGCGGGGACCTGCTTGGCTTTGAACCTATCTTTTGGCCTTCGGTGTCCTCCAGAGCATTGCCAGAGAGGAGGGTTCTGGAGAGGGAGGCCTTGCCAACTCCTCTTCCTCACTCTCAGAGTCTGCATCTGTCGATAGCCGAGGCTCAGGCAATGGAGCCACAACCGTGGAAGATACTTATAATGTAATCTATCGGATCCCCTGTGTGGATTGCCCCTGTGTCTATGTAGACACACAGGGAGGAAGCTAACCACCAGATTACAAGAGCACAAGTGAGCAGTCAGATGAAGAGATCTGAATTCATTGGTAGCCTCACATTGCAATGAACAAGAATGTACATTCAATTTTGCAGCTACTAAGATTGTTGGCAGAGCAGGTACAAAGATACCCAGGGAAATGATTGAAGCCTGTGAAACAGTCAGTCAACAGGAGTGCTGATTTACCACCAGCTTATCGGTTACTTAGGAGCCGAGGATTTATCAGCACAACAACCAATCACCGGCCATCAACATACCAATCAACCAATAGGAAGGCACCACGTAAATACAACTCATAGGATAGTCCAAAGCACATATTCCAGTAGAGAGAAATTCCCTGAAGATGGACTTCAGTACGAATTCGAAAGCTCGGAAGAATAAACCTCTAGTCATAGTGACTGTCCCAGATTGGTTCATGCAACATTATCCTGGAACCTGTATATTTGATTTTATTTGTGAGTAACTCTTTGACTTGGAAGGACAACTCACTGGGTCTTCCCATTATATGTCTGACCTCTCTGTGTTTAATTATGTTTCTTTGTAGTTGAATGTTTAGCTTTTGAGGAAGAAATAGCAGCAGGAGGAGGTTGAGCCCTGACCCCTCTGAGTATTGAACGCTTTTTTAAAGATACTCCACAAGTGTCTGAAACTGTGAGGAAAATAAAACTTTTTTGCCTACTTATTGCTCAATGCAGGAAGGACCAAAAAGAAAAGATGTCTACACACTTTGAGTCTTCACACACATTTCCCATAACATCCTAATATGTTTTATGAGTTTCTTGTGTACCGGGAAAATCTTCCTGTCAAGGTTACTAACTTGGGTTTTTTTTAATAACATATTGAACATGTTTACATTTTTGCTGGAAGTGGGAATAGCTTCATATTTGAATGACACAATCTGAGTGTCCAATTTAGGTGGACAAATATAAAAAAATATATTTTGCATTTTTCAAAGATTTTTTTGTTGTTGTTTCAAAAAAATCAGATTCTTTTGGACTATCCCTCATGCCAAAATACGTGATTTTGACTTGCCAGGAAATATTTCAATATTTCTGATACTCTCAAGAGTCAATGAAGTTTTACCAGATGTCTATAAAGCTGCTACGTCTCCAGATAAGAAGCAACAAGATTAATTCAGTTTGTTCCTGATGAGTATGTGCAAACACTATTCATGTAATATTAAAAACAATCAAAAACAGGAGGCAGTTATTTTGGATGAGGGGGAAAAACAGAAACATCTGGAAACTCCCCATATTCAAGAGCAAAATATTCATTCAGCCTTGAAATGGACTTCTAATGATTAAAGATTTCCAGGTCAAATGTTATTTCATTTTATTTTCATAACCTGTAAGATACCCTTCTTATGTGAAATCAGAACTATCACAGAGGAATTCAAGCAGAAGGAACACGTGATTTCACGTATGTGCCAATTTTGGGGGAATCACACTTTGCAGGAGATTTAAGAGATGCTGGCAATGATCAGGCAATGTTGAGTTCGCCTATCTCCTTCTAGAACCTTCTAGGCTCATGCTAACCTTGGTGTAGAATGCAAGGAAAATATTGCATTGGATCATGTTTTGTTTTGTTTTTTGTCTTGAAATGAACCTTAGAGGAATGTTTTCTTATGTTATTTTAACAAGTGAGTCAAAACACACAAGAAAAAGCAAATCCTCTGATATCTTGTTTGTGTGATTTGAGGTTAAACAGGAAACATTACAGTTGGGCCATCGTTCCGGTGACAAATATTGTTTGTGAATAGAGGCCTCCACATGGGGAATAAATATTTTTTACAAATGAATAAAGACATAAATAAATACTTCTCTATAATCATAATTTTAATTTAGAAAAACGATATGAAATGCTTCAGTGTTTACCTCAAGCATGTCCTATTCTTTCCTAGAACAAACAGAAAAATCCAAAAACAGGGACACTGGGAAATCTGAAAATGGCACAATAATGGCTGCATAATTAAAACCTACTGTACTCCTTTTTTTTACAAGCATTGTATCCACAATAGAAAAGTGGCTGGGGCTTCACTCATGTTGCAGCTGCCATCTTTTTGCTGTTGTTTTATCCCCCCTCTTTCATTTCCATGATTGATAGGGTTAGAGAGGTGTTGGAGGTGTTTTTACAGATTTCTTTCTTGGTCCAGACTCATGTTTCCTGTACAGGTAATCCTCTACTTATGGTCACAATTGAGCCCTAAATTTCTGTTGCTATGTGAGACATCTGTTAAGTGAGTTTTGCCCCATTTTACGATCTTTCTTGCCTCAGTTGTTAAGTGAACTGCCTTCCCTCACTGCCATTGTTAAGTTACTAATAAGATTGTTAAGTGAATCTGCCTTCCCCATTGACTTTACTTGTCAGAAGGTCACAGAAGGGGATCACATGACCCCGGGACACTTCAACCGTCATAAATATGAATTCAGAGCCAGCAGGTGAGGTGTGATTTCTACAGCCCGTGAAAGTGCCTTGTTGGAGAATGTGATTTATGACACAGACTGAGGGGAAGGGGGACACAGGGTCAGAGTTGAGCCATAAATTACATGCAGCAGAATTGACTTCACCCGGGAAGTTGCTGACATGTTGCTCCTAATAAATAACTGGATTTCTTTTGAAACTTGGTGGAGGCTCATGAGTTAATTAGGGCATCTGTCGGGACCCCGACAGGTCATAAGTGTGAAAAACAGTCATAAGTCTTTAGCGGGGATGTGTGATTTAACCAGTGGTTCGCCCAGGCTGGCTGTCGTGGGAGGCATGGCCATTCCCATTCTCCAGTTCTGCCGCACATACGGGATGATCCTCCTGGTTATTAAATTATTTGAATCCTACCACTGGTCTGGAGGAATCCAATTTTCAAGCCGGAGATCTGTCTATGGCAGGGGTATCAAACTCAATTTCATTGAGGGCCACATCAGGATTGTGTTTGACCTCGGGGGGCCAGGGGGCATGGCCAGCTCGATGTCATTCATGTCAGGGGCGCTTGTGGTGGCTTGAGCACTCACGGCCCTCACGATCTCCGTTTTTGCTGGCAGAGGCATTGCAGGCTGGTCCTTCGCTGTTTCCAGGGCAGCCCCATGGGCCAGGTCTAAGCACCCCACGAACTGGATCCGGGCCTTGGCCCTTGAGTTTGACACCCCTGGTCTATGGTGAGTTTGTCTCAGTCACATTATTATTTGTATGATATATTATGCAACAGAAGCAGAGAATGACTTTGTTGTGGCCTGCCAGCAGCCTGTGTGGATTGTTGCTGATCCCGACGATGAGGAGGCTGGTGTGGTGCTGCACCAGGAGCCTGTGCAGCCAGCGCTTGAGTCGGACAGCGAGGAGGCTGAAGAAGATGTGGTGCCAGAGGCAGGGATTCAGTCAGAGCCTTCAGAACCTCCAGAGGCTCCTTTAAGTGAAGAGGATGAAGAGGAGGAGCCTCTTCTCAATGCACGGGCACGCAGAGCTGCCAAAAGGCAGGAGTGGTTCCTCAGGAGGAGGTCTCCTCGAGAGTAAGGCTTGGGGCTAGTTGGTCACTCCCTTAGCCTATTTAAGAAAGAACGCAGCTTGCAACAAGCTGCAGGAAACAACTTTAGTTCGCTAATCATCGTGTTGGGATTTCTCTGCAACCTTGCTTCTGGGCTTTCTGCCAACTCCAGTAAGACTCTGACTATCTTATCTGTGGAATTCTGGCAGGCTGTTAAGAACACTTATTAACAGCCGGCATTTGCTAAAACTGCGTTATTTGAGTAAACTAAGTTTTGTTCAGAGTTTGTGTGTGCTATGTTCTTTGGGATCCGTAGCTGGGGCAGAACAGACTTGCAGATGAATTACAACTCGCGGAAATGCTTGCATGTCACAAAGAAAGGGAATCTTGTGCTCTTGGCTACTATTCTTCTGAATGTGGGTCTCACAGAATGTAAAAGCAAGAACAGAAATGTCACAGGTCGTCTTTGACTTACATCAGTTCATTTAATGACTGTCCAAAGTGACAACGGCACTGAAAAAAAGTGACTTATAATCATTTTTCACTCTTACGACCGTTGCAGCATCCCCATGGTCACGATTCATTTTCGGATGCTTGACAATTGACTCGCACTTATGACGGTTGCAGTGTCCCGAGGTCACGTGATCCCCTTCTGTGACCTTTTGACAAGCAAAGTCAGTGGGGAAGCCTGGTTCACTTAACAACGGTGTTATTCATTGAACAACTGCAGTGATTCAGTTAGCAAATGTAACAAGGAAACTTGCAAAACGGGAGCAAAATTCACTTAGCAAATTTCTCACTTAGCCACATAAATTTTGGGCTCGGTTGTGGTTGTAAGTCGAGGACTACCTGTATGTCAATGTTGTTTATTTTGTGTCCTCTTTCTTCTATGCAGTTCCAGTTTCACGCGTTTCCCATTTCTGAAGCTGGATGGGAAATTCCCAAAAACCCTCGTATTCAAATCTCCCAAAATATATATAAGCAGTTTGGCTTAATATACACTCTTTTTTTTTTTTTTTAAAGGAAAAAGGTATTTTCCTCCAATAAAATGCATTGCTGTTCCAAAATATTTTACTGCTGTTAAATAGGTCCTTATACAAACTAAGTTATGTAATCGGGAATCCTGCATTATAGAGCAAGAACATTTGGGTTATGGTTACCAGAAAGATGAGATACAACTTAACTTTAGCCCAAATGTGTTGTGACTCTACCTGGTCCTCTGTTGCTTAGATGGGCCATGTCTGAATTACAGAGGCTTTGGTGGCTGAATTTGCAGGGTCTGCATAATTACAAATTTAATTTCTAAAAACTTTGTAAATCTCTGACTGTATTCCCCTTAGGCATATAAAGTGCAGCTGTTCTCAACAGCTGTGGGATTGAAGAGATATAACTACATCTTCTGGCCATGTCACGTACATGTAACTCTCTTGCTTTGAACGGCAGTCTCCGTGCCCGAGAATGCTCCAATAACAGCTGTTTCCATGTGTTAGAAGCCGTGAATCTAGATCTAGAACATATAAATATAGCTGAGAAGGTCCAGTTTTTTCCTCAACTTGTACGACAGTGTACACATTCTGGAGGATTGTTTCATTTTTAAAATTTGAAATGTTGCTTAGCTTTAACCCTTACACCAGGGGTGTCAAACTCAAGGCCTGTGGGCCGGATGTGGCCCACGAGGTGCTTAGATTTGGCCTGCGGGGCTGTCCTGGAAACAGTGAGGGACTGGCCCACGGTGCAGGGGTGGGTTCTATTTACCTTTACTACCGGTTCACATCGTGCCCATGCGCGCACTCTTCTGCACATGCGCAGATCACTTCTGGTGACGTCCGGGTCAGTGGGAAGAGCCTTCCGCCGGTTTTACTACCGGTTCTTGTGAACTGGTCCGAACTGGGGGCAACCCACCACTGCCGCAGTGCCTCTGCCAGCGAAAACGGAACTCTGTTTTCAGCTGCGACGGCCTCCTGCAACTCTCTGCCAGCGAAAACGGAACTCAGGAGGGCCGATAGCTCCATTTTGGTGCTTTGGCCCTCCTGAGTACCTTTTTTGCTGACAGAGCGTTCGGTCCACCACAGGTGCCCCCGATACGAGTGACGTCGAGCTGGCCATGCCCACCCTGGCCTCCTGAATTCAAACAAACCCTGATGCAGCCCTCAATGAAATCGAGTTTGACAACCCTGCCTTACTCCATCATCAGTGAATCTTTTCTCCCTCACCTTTTTTTTTCATTAAATCATAGTACATTCTTGCTTTTTCCTTCCAAGAATGAGTTAACTTCAAGGAATAGGTTGCATGGGTATAGAGGCTATGTCGCAAACTGTGTCTGTTTGTTTCTAGCAGATCCAAGCATCTGCAATTGTGGAAGGCATTTTAGAGTAGAATAGAATAGAACAGAACAGAACAGAACAGAACAGAACAGAACAGAACTCAACTCAACTCAACTCAACTCAACTCAACTCAACTCAACTCAACTCAACCCAACCCAACCCAACCCAACCCAACCCAACCCAACTCAACTCTTTATTGGCCAAGTGTGATTGGACACACAAGGAATTTGTCCTGGTCCATACACTCTCAGAGTACATTAAAAAAAAGATACATTTGTCAAGAATCATAAGGCACAACACTTAATGATAGTCATAGGGTACAAATAAGCAATCAAGAAACAACATTCTCTTTTTAATGTAAATTTTAATGTACATTTTAATTTGTTCTTAACCTGGGGTTTTAAATTTGTCTTGGGCTAATTTGATTTAATTCGATTTTACTTCTGCTCTTAAATTTTTGTATTCTATATGTTTTATCTTGTGCCTGTTCACCGCCCTGAGTCCTTCAGGAGTAGGGCGGTATATAAATCAAATAAAATGAAATGAAAATATCAATATAAATCTTAAGGATACCAGCAGCAAGGTGACAGTCATACAGTCATAATGGGATGGGTGATAGGAACAATGAGAAGATTAATAGTAGTGCAGCCTTAGTAAATAATTTGACAGTGTTGAGGGAATTAGTTGTTTAGCAGAGTGATGGCATTCGCGAAAAAACTGTTCTTGTGTCTAGTTGTCTTGGTGTGCAGTGCTCTATAGCGTCATTTTGAGGGTAGGAGTTGATCTGAATGCATCAGTTTCTGAACTTGAAATAAGAAGCTGACCTGGAAAAAAAAAACCGTTTTGATGAAAGTGCATGCTCAAAATGGCCTCGATTATACCTCTGACTCATTTTCAACCATAAGTAAGAGTAATTTCCGATCATTTTATTATCGGGGGCTGAATAAAACAGGATGCTTTTTGTTCTAAAAGAATGCAACTGCAGCGTTTTGAGCCATTGTTATTTTTCAAGCATGGTGACACGATCTCCAACTGACGTCTCCAGTTGCTCATTCTGCAAACAACAACTGAAAAAGGATTTATTATTTCCCTTTGCAGCATGAGTGATGTTTACTCTGATTCAGCATGTCGGTCACCTACGATACCATTCACCCCAGGAATACACTGCTAAATAGAAAGAGATGTTCTATATAGAATTAGATGAATGGCAAAAATGTTGGGATAGGAACTATAAACTGACAATGGCTACTGCATATAAGGAAAATCTGTTTTATAGGTGGCATTTGCCACCGGCAAGATTGGCAGAAATGTTTAGTAATATGTCTGCCAAATGTTGGAAATGTAATCAGACCCCAGGTACTTATCATCATATACGGTGGACTTGTATGAAAGCAAGAAAATATTGGAAGAAAATACATACTTGGTTGGAAAAGATGATTAAGCAACATATAGATCTGAAACCAGAAATATTTTTGTTGGGTATAATGCCGGAGAGTTATTATAAAGGGACTATATATTTAGTTTTGTGTGTATTGACAGCAACAAGGATTGTATTTGCACAATATTGGAAAAATGAGAACATTCCATCAGATGAGGATATAATTCGGAAAATATTAGACTGCGCAGAGATGGACAGATTGACTTTAAAAATAAAAGACAAAGAAGACACAGAATATTAATTGGTATGGAATAGATTTTATGAGTGGTTAGAGCAGTGGTGAAATCCAAATTGTTTTACTACCGGTTCTGTGGGCGTGGCTTGGTGGGCGTGACATGGGAAGGATACGGCAAAATCCCCATTCCCACCTCACTCTGCGGCTAGCCAGAGGTGGTATTTGCCAGTTCTCCAAACTACTCAAAATTTCCACTACCGGTTCTCTGAACTGCTTAAAATTTCTGCTACCAGTTCTCCAAACTGCTCAAAATTTCTGCTACCGGTTCTCCAGAACCTATCAGAACCTGCTGGATTTCACCCCTGGGTTAGAGATAAGAGGTAGAAATTAAATGAAGAAAGATTATTGCTATGTATGAATTAAATACAAAGATGGTTTATAATTATAAATATGCCAATATAATTAACAGAATTATAAATAAGCTAATATAAAGAGAAATTTAGCCAAAACTATTCTGTTACATTATTACTATTGTTACCAATTATATGTGTTAATATTTCTTTTTGTTCTCTCTTTGTTTTTTGTTTGTTTTTTTGTAGTAAATTATATACCCTGACGATACATTGTATTCAGAATGTTTATGAATATACATACATATATATATACCGTGTTTCCCCGAAAATAAGACCCTGTCTTATATTTTTTTGAACCCTGAAATAAGCGCTTGGCCTTATTGCCGTGCGCTCAAAAGCCCGATTGGGCTTATTATCAGGGGATGTCTTATTTTGGGGGAAACAGGGTATATGGGAGCACATCTGTACTAAGTTGGGCATTGTTTAAGAGTTACAAACTATAATTCAAACCAGATGCTTCAGGAATGCATTCTCCTTTTTCCCAAGACGATACTACGTTGGCTCCTTTACGTTATCAAGTTTCTTCATTATAATTCATCTGCAGCATATTCTTCGATCCCTTGCTGATATTTTTTGGTTTCAATAAATGCCAGCTACGGAAGCTGCGTTCCCCTCCAGCAGCTCGTATCTCTTCAAATGTTTCAGCTGCTCGGTAAATATATGTTGACAAGCAATTAACGGTCCGTTTTCTAGGATGGCTCTCTGCATCTCACCATGTCAATGAACACTAGAGGCAGTTTGCAAACAGACAACTGTGAGGACTGTCTGTTTAATGGAAAGAGACTGCTTGGTGTGTCCCTTGATGTGGAAGGCCAGAGCAACCAAAATAGAATTTGGTTGTACGCACAGAATTGTACCACTTCAGAATAGTTTGTAAACATCAGCTATGCTTCATAGCTCCTCTTTTACCCTCACAATTGTGGGTACGTTTGTTTATTTTATTTACGAAAAGATGAAACAAAACAAAAAGGGAACTCTTTTGTGTTGTTGTTGGTTTTTTTTTACATGTTGACTTTAAACAATGCCTGGCAGTTTCAAAATGTTGCTTGCAAAATAAATAGCTAGATTTTGGGGCTCACAATGGTTGAACCATCTTGTCCACATCCCAGATAATTCTGGGTTTGTATTACTTCGAGTTTCTAAGTTATTAAAATAAATGCAAGGACAATTGTGTGCTTGCTTGTCCTGTATCCAGCAATAATTTACTTTTTTTCAAGGATATTTCTGTATTTTCTTTGATTCTATCTAGCCACCTTATCGGTTATATTTCCTCCTTTTTTAAAAAAAACTTTTGCTTTCTCTGCTTCCCTCACTCTTGCCAAGAATAGTTATTTTTTCTAGTCTATCATCTGCTTATATCACAAGCCCAAAGGAGGTTAATATTTGTGCTTGTTAATCATCACCCCCAGGGACCAATCAGACTTTTATTTATTTCAAGCTTGATGGATTGGTGGTTCTTTCAGTCGATTATATTTTCAGTAACTGTTTCCAAATCCATAAATAATTTGGAAGTCTCACTCCTCAAAAATCCAGCCTTCACGACCATACATCACCTCTGAAAGACCCTTTTAACTTTCTGATTTTTATTGTCAAAGAATTCTCCTTCTTCATGATCTTGTCTAACTAGGATTCATCTCTTCTATCAGTCCATCTTTATCTGTTCTTCCTCCATGTTGAAGTTAAATGAAGTTTGAGATGAAGTTAAAGCTTCTCCTGAATTTAAACACATTAATTGGCACTTTCTATGTGCCTGGAGCCTTCCTACTGGAATCTGGTCTGTTGATGCCATGCCCCGCTGTTCTAAATCTAATTGCTCCCTACAAATGTTTTTGTCATTCTATAACAGTGATGGCAAACCTTTTTGGCACTGAGTGCCCATACCGGAACACGTGTGCATCAGAGGTGGGTGTCAGCGTCTCAGCGCTGACATAGAAAAGGGAGATAAGCCCTGAACTTTTGCCTGCTGAATCCCTTTGAAGCTCGGTCTCCGTGGAAATGAAGAGGGGGGAACATTCCTGTGAAATGACGAGACAAGAAGTCAGGAGAGTGACTTGGAAGACAGCCAATGAGAAGCAGAGAATTGGGGATCAGAAAGGGAGGGATTGGGGGGCAAAAGGTCAGTCTTGTCCGCAAGAGACATGATCCGGTTACTGTACTCGAATAAAGAGAAGATTTCCTTAAAGATTGGCAGTTTGGAAATTCATTTATTTTGAGATAGCATCGAAGTCTGACAGTGGGTTTCAGCAGGTTCTGACCAGTTCTGGAGAACCAGTAGCAGAAAGTTTGAGTAGTTTAGAGAACTGTAAATACCACCTCTCACTGGCCCCGCCCCCATCTATTCTCTGCCTCCCGAGTCCCAGCTGATCGGGAGGAAATGTGGATTTCGCAGTATCCTTCCCCTGGAGTGGGGAGGGAATGGAGATTTTACAGTACCCTTCCCCTGACACGCCCACCAAGCCATGCCACGCCCACCAAGCCACACCCACAGAACCGGTAGCAAAAAATTTTGAAACCCACCACTGATGTGCATGTGTGCACATCGGAGCGCCAGAAACCCAAAGACCAGCTGTTTGGTGCACATGCGCCCGCCAGCCAGCTAGTCTTCAGGCTTCCAGCACGAACACCCGCGCCGACTAGCTGGTCTTCACGTGCGCTGGAGCACTGGAAACCTGAAAATCAGCTGGCCAGCGCGCTCATGCCTCTATTTTGGCCGATTTTTTTGCCTGTTTTCAGGCCATTTTCGGGGCGTTTTTTGGGGGCGTTTTTGCCTTGAAAAAATGCCCAAAAGATGGCCTGAAAACAGCCTGAAAAATGGCCTGTTTTTTGGCTGTTTTTCGGGGCATTTTCCGGTGCCCCAGAACCTGCGAAGACCAGCTGGCCAGCATGCTTGTGCATGCGAGAAACCAGAAGAGCTGCTGGCAACGATGCACGTGCCCACAGAGAGGGCTCTGCGTCAGTGGTGAAATCCATTTTTTTTTTACTACCGGTTCTGTGGGCGTGGCAGGGGGAGGATACTGCAAAATCTCCATTCCCACCCCACTCCGGGGAAAGGATACTTCAAAATCTCCATTCCCACCCCACTCCGGGGGAAGGATATTGCAAAATCTCCATTCCCACCCCACTCCGGGGGAAGGATATTGCAAAAACTCCATTCCCACCCCACTCCGGGGGAAGGATATTGCAAAATCTCCATTCCCACCCCACTCCAGGGGAAGGATGTTGCAAAATCTCCATTCCCACCCCACTCCGGGGGAAGGATACTTCAAAATCTCCATTCCCACCCCACTCCGGGGGAAGGATATTGCAAAATCTCCATTCCCACCCCACTCCGGGGAAAGGATACTGCAAAATCTCCATTCCCACCCCACTCTAGGGCCAGCCAGAGGTGGCATTTGCTGGTTCTCTGAACTACTCAAAATTTCCGCTACTGGTTCTCCAGAACCTGTCAGAACCTGCTGGATTTCACCCCTGCTTTGTGTGCCACCTCTGGCACGCGCGCCATCACGGTTCTATAATCTTATTTGTAAAGAATTTTGGTGTAGTCTATTATTTTCCTTTGATTTCAGTTACCTCAGTTACCTCCATTAGATATCTTCCAAAATTGTTCCTTAAAGCAATAAAGAGCCTTGATAGTACAGTGATCTACGCACCTTGTTATTAACACAGCTGCCTGCAATTTACTGCTGGTTCGAATCTCTCCAAGGCTCAGGGTTGACTCAGCCTTCCATCCTTTCTAAGGTAGGTGAAATGAGGACCCAGTTTGTGGGCGCAATAAGCTGACTTTGTATAAATATACAAAAGGATGAAGGCTATTGCTTAACGCATTGTAAGCCGCCCTGAGTCTCCGGAGAAGGGCGGCATATAAATCAAATTAATATATATATATATATATCTTATAGTAGATTCAAACTTTCCTGTGATTTCTAATTTTTTAAAAAAAAGGATCTCTCATTTTCTTTATTTCTTCCTCTTTTTATCTTCTACTGATTTGACATTCTCGATTGAAACACCTTTATCCCATGGTTGTGTATCCTTCTTGTTGTCTAAGGGTTTTATTCTCTGCCTTTGTTTGCCTCACATGAGAACAGAGACATGTTTTCCCCCCCTAAAAGAATATCTAGGTTTCTCAAAAGAAGCTTGCTTAATTGAGACATTACAAATCTTTTGTAGTGTAATCTTTGTGTACTATATAAACACTGATCATTTTGTAAGGATTAACCATCTGTATTGATGTAAATTTACAGCATTGTTTACAAAACACAAGCTGGATTTATTTTGAACATCCTTCAATGCACCCACTACTTGATGTATGTGGTGTGCAAAGAAAGAATAAAAGCACCAATCAGAATCAACAAATACTGTCTAGAATTGGCCTGCGCCCATGAATGGAATAGCAGACCCAAACAGTGATTGAGGGAATTTGGTACATTGTGAGCTTCAAAAACATTTCCTATGTACAATCAACCTAATGTTCCCAGATGTTTTCGATTATTCCTTGCACAATCCATTGCCATTATGTGTAATGGAAGTTGGCGTCCAAAACATTTGGCATTACAAGATTGCCTATCCCTAATTTAAGCTTTGTTCGGAATATTACATTGCTCAGTTTGTGTCCACCCCAAGGATAAAACACCCAGCCACAAACTGAGCAATGTGATATTCCGAACAATGCTTAAATTAGAGAGGGGCAATCTTGGAATCTTGCAGTGAGACATGTGCAGATCTGTACATTGGAGAAACAAAACAACCACTTCACAAATGCATGGCACAACATAGGAGAACAAACCCATCAGGACAAGATTCAGCTGTCCATCTGCATTTGACAGACAAAGGCCTCTCTTTTGAAGACAGCAAAGTCCACTTTCTGGACAGAGAGGATCACTAGTTTGAAAGAGGGGTCAAAGAGGCCATCAGGGTCAAAATTGAACAGCCCTGTCTGAACAGAGGGGGGGAGGGATACGACACCACCTCTTCCTGTTTACAACACAGTCTGTTTACCTCTAGGTTGGACTACTGTAACACCCTCTACATGGGGCTGCCCTTGGGATGCGTCCGGAGGCTCCAGCTAGTCCAGAACGCAGCCACGCAGGTAGTTACGGGGGCGTCTAGATACTCCCATGTAACACCTCTCCTGTGTGAGCTGCACTGGCTGCCGGTGGCGCTCTGGATATATTTCAAGGTGCTGGTGCTCACCTATAAAGCCCTTCATGGTTTAGGCCCGGGGTACTTGCAGGACCATCTCCAGCCGCTCTCCCACCGTCCTGTGCGCTCTCACAGAGTCGGCCTCCTCAGTGTGCCGTCGGCCAAACAATGTCAGCTGACGGCCCCCAGGAGGAGAGTGTTCTCTGTGGGAGCCCTGACCCTCTGGAATGGATTGCCCACCGAGCTCAGGACAGCCCCCGACCTTCTTTCCTTCCGTCGCGAGCTGAAGACGTGGCTCTTTCATCAACTCAACTGATCCGTTTGGGGGTACACTGTCATAATTTTAAACTGTTTTTAATAGGGTTGCTGATTTTAATTTTATTTCATTGTGATTTGTATTGGAATTTGTCATTTTGTAAGCCGCCTTGAGTCCCCAGGGAGAAAGGCGGCATATAAATCGCAATAATAAATAAATAAAATAAACAGTCCTTTCAGCAGTTCCAAAAAGATTCCACGCCCATTTGCACTCTTCAGGTGACCCTGAGGGCACAGATAAACCTCCAAGTGGCCTCAATGACTCTCAGAAAGAGCGCTAACAGCCAGATGACTGCAAGGAATATAAATCCTTCCATTCCCCATCATTCAATTAGAACTGAATAAGCTTCTTGGATGAGAAGTGAAATGTCTTCAAGGAAAAACAACAAAGTCCAGTTGCCTCTTGAAAAAGCACCTTTGGGACAATTACTGATTTTCTAAATAGGATTGTTCACTTGTGAAGCTCTTCAAATAAACAATGATAAATACCTGATCCTGTAACACTTTTCAAAAACATTAAAGAAGGAGCATTCTTTGGTATTGATTTTATCCCCATTTTTTTATCTTTCTTTACTTTACTTTGCTTAATAAAGTCACCAAGAAAGCAAGCGAATGTATAAAAATGAGTATGCCTCACAACTACACAGGAGATATTGAATAAAGATCAGTAAAGTATAAAAATGGGACCCAAGAATCTATTCACTCAAAAAAAAAAAAAAGAGAGAGAGATCTTGGATTTTTTTTACTTTGAGAATTGTCCATTTCTGAAAATCACAGAGAATAGAATAGAATAGAATAGAATAGAATAGAATAGAATAGAATAGAATAGAATAGAATAGAATAGAATAGAATAGAATAGAGCTGGAAGGGACTTTGGAGGTCTTCTAGTCCACCCCTCTGCTCAAGCAGGAGAACCCATACCATTTTAAACAAGTGATTGTCTAGTCTCTTCTTAAAAACCTCAAGTGATGGGAGTGCCCACGATTTCTGGTGGCAAGCTGTTCCACTGGTGAATTGTCCTCACTGTTAGGAAGTTTCTCCTTAATTCCAGGTTGCTTCTCTCGTTGATCAGTTTTCATCCATTGTTTCTTCTCCTGCCTTCTGGTGCTTTGGAGAATAATTTGACCCCCTCTTCTTTTGTGGCAGCCCCTCAAATACTGAAATACTGCTATCATGTCACCCCTAATTCTTCTTTTCTTTAGACTAGCCAGACCCAAAATCTGCAGCCTGTTCTTCATATGGTTTAGTCTCCGGGCCTTTGATCCATCTTAGTTGTTCTTCTCTGAACTTTTTCCAAAGTTTCAATGTCTTTTTTTGTAATATGGTGGCCAAAATTGGTTGCAGTATTCCAGGTGTGGTCTTACTGGGGTTTTAGTTAGGTTTGTGCATTTTGGTAATTCTGGTACAATCACAGAGGAAGAAGGTGTGCGAACCTATCTGAAGACTTAGTACCATCCCCATATGCAGAGTCATATAATACAGATAACCCTCGACTTACAACAGCTACAATTACTATTGTCGCAAAATACTTCTGATAGTATAATGGTACCAGCGACACTAAGTCAGGGAATAAAAATATGGATCTTGGGCTCAAGTGGTACTTTCTTCTTCTCTTCTCTCCTCTCTTCTCTAAGAGATCAAGATGTTTTATCTTTACCTCTGAATCAGGGGTGAAATACTCAGACCGGATCACTTGATCCGGTAGTGATGGAGGCAGGTGGTTCAGAGAACCGGTAGCAAAAATCCCTACCCCCCCCCCCAATGTCCAGCTGAGCCGCGCGATCATCAGAGGCTTTTTTTTAAAAAAAATTAAAGCATTTTTTCTACAATCTCTTCAAATGCTTTTAAAAGTTTTTTTTTAAAAAAGCCTCTGCTGATCAGGCAAGTCAGCTGGGATCGTCAGAGGCTTTAAAAGCATTTTTTTTACAACCTCTTCAGCCGAAGAGGATGCAGAAAAAATGGTTTTAAAAGTAAAAAAAAAAAAAAAAAGTTGGCCACACCTACTCAATCATATTTCCCGCCACCACCAAGCCACGCCCACAGAACCGGTAGTAACAAATTTTACATTTCACCACTGCTCTGAATTGTAAACAAAGTTAATCTGAACTGTGGTTCAAGGAAAGAAGACAATTCTGTTGCTCTGGGTTCGGACGTAATGATGTATTTTTACAGATGCACTGGAGGGGAAGCAGCAGCAACATAAGGACCCAAAGTTTATGTACAGATTGTCCTCCACTTACAACAGTTCATTTAGTGACCATTCAAAGTTACAACAGCACTGAAAAAAAAGTGATTTAGGACCGTTCGTCACACTTAGAACTGATGCAGCATGCATCCTCCATGGTCTTGTGATCAAAAATTCAGAGGTGTCAACTCTGAAGTTGGCTGAACTGTGGGCATTTTATTTTTTTGTAGTTTTCTAGGGAGGTTTCTCTTCTCACTGCTTCAGGGCTGACACAGCCTGGTGTGAAGAGGCCAGGAAGTGGGGTGTAAAGATTAGTTGGAGTGTTGTAGCCTAAATAAAATCCTTTCCTCTGGGAATCAAGGACTTTGGTGCAAGTGCCTGAAAGGTGGAGACTCAGGTCACCTAGCAACTGGGCTGTATGCTGATTGGACCATGTGACTGAGACTCTGAGGGGAAGTGATAAAGTTTTATTTTTAATTGGGGGAAAAACCTATGACAACTTAGAGCTGACTCATATTTATGATGGTTACAATGCCCTGGGGTTTTGTGATCCCTTTTTGTGACCTTCCGACTGTTGTGGCCCGCCAGCGGCCTGCGTGGATCGTGGCTGATCCCAACGAGGAGGAGGCTGGTGTGGGGTCGCGCCAGCATCCTGCACAGCCGGCGCTCACGTCGGACAGCGAGGAGGCTGAAGAGGATGTAGTGCCAGAGGCAGAGACTCAGCCAGGGCCTTCATAACCTCCAGAGGCTCCTTCCAGTGGAGAGAGTGAAGTGGAGGAGCCTCTCCTCAATGCTCGAGCACGCAGGGCTGCCAAAAGGCAGGAGTGGCTACTCAGGAGGAGGAGGTCTCCTCGAGAGTAAGGTTTGAGGATAATTGGCCACTCCCTTAGCCTATTTAAGTCGCACGCAGTTAGTAATTTCTTGCTGGAAACCACGTATAATTATTACAGAGCATTTTGGAGAGTGAGTGTCTTATCATATCTTGTTTTCTGGGCTGGTTGCCAACTTTTGCCGGACTTTGTTTATTCTTGGTATGTCGTTGGTGTGTGTCACAATCCTTGGCAATCCGGAGCTGGGGCAGAACACCGACAAGCAATGTCAACAAGGAAGCCAGATTCACTTAACAACCTTGTTACTAACTTAAGAACTGTAGTGATCCACTTAACAATTGTCGGAAGGAAAGTCTTCTCCTTCCAACAGATTTTTTTTGTTGTTGTTCAGCGGTCTTCACATTGATTTATATATTTGAATATTTCGTCTAACTGTTCCAAAAGCCTGAGGAAAATAATAAAAATAAGATAAAACATAATATTTAATTAAATTTGGTTAAATTCTTCTAGCTCCAAACAGTAGCCCAAACTGTTAAGTTTGATTATATGTGCCTGAGTGGCGCAGCAGACTAATGCTACTGTTAAAAGGTAGTATTTAGCTTCCAGCTGCCTGCAATTACTGCGAGTTCAATTCTCACCAGGCTCAAGGTTGACTCAGCCTTCCATCCTTTCTAAGGTAGATAAATTGAGGACCCAGTTTGTAGGGGCAATAAGCTGACTTTGTATAAAATATACAAAAGTATGAAGGCTATTGCTTAACGCATTGTAAGCCGCCCTGAGTCTCCGGAGAAGGGCGGCATATAAATTAAAGCAAAATAAATAAAATAAATAAATACAGTATACAGGTTTGGATTTCAGCAAGTTTGATTGCATGGTAAATATCTCAGCTGAAAAGTTAGCGAACAGATTTCTTTGCTTATAGCTATATTCTGGAATATAGAATGTGTAAATATATAAATATTCTATATTTAGGCTAAATTCTGTAGCCTAAATAAATTGCCTGAGAAGAACCCTGCATCCTTGAGAATAAACCACCTCCTCTCAAATTAACAGAATAACAAAATAACAGAATAACAGAGTTGGAAGGGACCTTGGAGGTCATCTAGTCCAACCCCCTGCTCAAGCAGGAGACCCTACACCATTTCTGACAGATGGCAGTCCAATCTCTTCTTGAAAGCTTCCAGTTATGGACCACTTGAGTCTACTTATGGAGTAGATTCCTTAAGTCTCTTCTTGAAAGCTTCCAGTGATGAAGTGGTGTACTCTCATGTCCTTAGGGAAAAAAAGTCTACTGTTTTAAGGTGTACCATATGCTAGCGGTGAGGTCCAGAAAAGTCGGCTCTGAAAACCAAAAAATAAGTGAGATGGGGAAGGGACGTCCAAGCACACCCCACAGTTTCAGGGTTATAGGCACAGACCCTACCTTTGCATTTTCTTCAGAATGATTCTTTATAAGTTACGAAAGGTCAGCCTGTGAATTTAACAGGTCAAAAAAGAACCATTGTCTATCTTAACCGATCCTTTTTTATGTTTTAATTAGAAATCTTTCTTGCCAATATTCCTTTCCATCCATCTAGCTTCCTTCACACCAGTCACGGGGAAAATTGACTGTCTTCTTTTAAATTTTTAACAAACCCCTGGCTGAATTTAATGTGGTTTCTTTGGACCGCAGCAGATTATTTACGGCTAGCGTCTCATCGGGATGTGCTGTCCATTGTAATGTCCGTACCTAAAAGAGCCAGTGGCTGTTTAAGGTCTGAGGCTTTTAGGTCACAAAGGTCAGAGGTAAATGTCAGTAAATCCAGACTTCTGGGAGGCGATTAACACCACGTTCCATCAAATACAGAGGTGTAAAGACAGTATTCAGTTGTTTTCGGTGATCTGCCTCAGGCGTCTCTCGGCCGTCTCAAGGGAGCAAAGCCAGAATATCAATGGAGTCTGGAGTCTCACCTCTTTAAAAAAAAAATCCTCAGGGCCCGAACGCAGCATTTTAAGCTGTAAGGTTTGGTTAACAATACCCACTCCAGGAGTACTAAGGAGAATTTAAAGCTTATGTGGCCACCACAGCTTTGCCCAGAAAGGCAATGGGAATCTGGAAGGAAAAAGTATAGTTTTTCTAACAGGGCCATGCGTTCTTTTAAAAAAAAAAAGATTGGGAGAAAGTTCTTCAGATATTATTCAAGTTTGCTCACAACAGTTCTGTGCTCCATTTTTTTCAGTGCTGCTGCTTTGAGAGACCTATTATCTTTAATAAGAAGGTTCCTAAAGCATCTTCTTCTTCTTCTTTCCAGGTTTGCTTATAAATCTGAGTGTGGTTACTTTAATGCACACAGAGAAATGTTGTGCTTGTGCAAAGCAAATTACAATCCAACTAGATTCCAGTACTCGATCTGGGCTGCAAAACCTTAGATGGCCACAAGGTGGACACAGAGTTCCCATCTTAGATATCTCTTTGCAGCCATCTAGTGGCCGTATTTGGTTGCTTTACTGTTGAGTGTAATTACTATTGCAGTTCTGATAAAATAGTTCTGATAGTGTAATGGTGCTAGTGACACTAAGTCAGGGAATAAAATTATGGACCTTGGGTTCAAGTGCTACTCACTTTCTTCTCCTCTCTTCTACAAGAGATCAAAATGTTTTAGCTTTACCTCTGAATTGTAAAGTAAGTTAATCTGAACTGAGGTTCAAGGAAAGAAGACAATTCGGTTATTTTTAAATACAGAAGCAAAGGCCTCTGCTTTTACAGATGCACTAGAGGAAAAGAAGCTGCCACATAGGGGCCTAAAGTGTATGTACAGATTGTCCTCGTCATTTAGTGACTGTTCAAAGTTACAACGGCACTGGAAAAAGTGACTTTATGACTGTTCGTCACACTTAAACAACTGATCCTGTGATCAAAATTCAGCGGTTTGCCACTGTCTCATAGTTATGACTGTTGCAGTGTTCCAGGGTCATGCAATCTCCTTTTGCGACCTTCTTACAAGCAAAATCAACAGGGAAACCAAATTCACTTAACTATAGTGTTATTAGCTTAACGGCGGCAGTGATTCACTTAGCAACTGTGGCAGGGGTGAGTTCTAAATTGTTTTACTACCGGTTCTGTGGGCGTGGCTTATTTTGTGGGCGCGGTTTGATGGTCATGTGACAATTCTTTAGGATTTAGCAGAGGTACTGTTCTACCAGGCTTTTAACTGCTTGCAGAGCTGTACCGGTCTACTCATTTGTTTTTGGAGGCACCGGTCTACTCATTTGTTTTTGGAGGCACCGGTCTACCCATTTGTTTTTGGAGGCACCGGTCTACTCATTTGTTTTTGGAGGCACCAGTCTACCACCGCACTGCCGTTTAACACTGTAGGGCGGCCCTTTGAAGCCCCGCGGCAAAAGTTTAAACAGTTTTTTTCCTTCTAGCCGATCAGCTGGGACTCGGGAGGCAGCGAATAGATTGGGGGCGGGGCCAAATAAAAGGTAAGAATAACATGGGGGGCAGGGGCGGGAGGGCCCAGCTCCCGAACAAAGAGAACCGGTTCGGTGATGTCATATCATCACCGCTACCGGTTTGGCCGAACCGGGAGGAACCTACCACTGAACTGTGGTAAAATGGGGCAAAAGCCACTTTACAACACTTAGCAACAGAAATTTTAGGCTCACTTGTGGTCGTTAAGTCAAGGACTACCTGTGTTTAACATTAACCCCTTGTGCATTATGGGCAGACTCTGTCAATGGTGGGTGGGTTTGTGGAGAGTAACACAATTAAGTATAGGATTATAGCCGTTGCAACAACCATGGTCACAACCCAGAGGCCTTGGGCACACATGGGACCTTTTGAATAGTTTCTTTCTCCGCATCCTGTAGTACAAATTGCTTTTGAAATTCTTCCTCTATCATTTTGAAATACTTCCAAGTTCTATTTCTTCTCCTGGGTGGATAAATTGGCTAAAATATGCCTTCCTTAAAAAAATGTAGAAGAATAGAAGAGAAGAGAAGAGAAGAGAAGAGAAGAGAAGAGAAGAGAAGAGAAGAGAAGAGAAGAGAAGAGAAGAGAAGAGAAGAGAAGAGAAGAGAAGAGAAGAGAAGAGAAGAGAAGAGAAGAGAAGAGTTGGAAGGGACCTTGGAGGTCTTAGAGGCTGGAGAGGCACCCCTTGACGTGAGTGACATTAAGTTGGCCACGCCCACACAGTCACATGACCACCTAGCCACGCCCAACCACCCGGTCATTAGGCAGATCATTTTAGTGGTCCGCGGGATTTACAATTATGAGTTTAGTGGTCCCTGAGGTCCGAAAGGTTGGTGACCCCTGATCTAAAAGGATGCAAATGACCAGCTGCCTGCAAGAAATACAAATCCTTCCATTCCCCACCGTCCTGTCAGAGTGGAAGAAGCTTCTTGGATGAGAAGCGAAACGTCTTCAAAGAAAAAAAAAAAAAGAAAGTCCGGTTGCCTCCTGAAAAAGCGTCTTTGGGACAACCAAATGACCTGGATGACTGAGAATCTCTACAGCCTTTTATTGCAGATAGTTTCTGTCTAGTAGATTATTTTTTTTAAAATTTGATTTATATGCCGCCCTTCTCCGGAGACTCAGGGTGGCTTACAATGCGTTAAGCAATAGCCTTCATCCTTTTGTATATTTATACAAAGTCAGCTTATTGCCCCCACAAACTGGGTCCTCATTTCACCTACCTTAGAAAGGATGGAAGGCTGAGTCAACCTTGAGCCTTGGAGAGATTCGAACCAGCAGTAATTGCAGGCAGCTGTGTTAATAACAGGGTGCTTAGACCACTGTACTATCAAGGCTCTTTTTATTATCTTAATATCTTCTGTTTCTGTGTAATTGCTGCTTAAATATCTACCTTGTGTACATCCCAAGAATATTTATATAGAAAGTTGAATATATTAATGAGTGACTGTGCAAACCACTGCCTTAAAATTGAGTTCAGGATCCAAGAATCCATTGGGGAAAGAAAAATTGGGGGGGGGGCTGATTTAAGCCAAATGCAACTCTTACACTTGACTCACCAGAAACTGAAGCCTGTTATAAGCCTGTTATACTGGTCCAGAATGTAGCCGCGCGGGTGATTATGGGCGCAGCTCGTTGCGCCCATGTAACACCTCTCCTACACGAGCTGCACTGGCTCCCGGTGGTCGTCCGGGTGCGATTCAAGGTGTTAGTTATCACCTTTAAAGCACTCCATGGCTTAGGACCTGGGTACCTACGAGACCGTCTTTTGCCACCAATAGCCTCCCACCGACCAGTTCGTTCTCACAGGGAGGGACTACTCAGAGTACCGTCAGTCAAATTATGCCGACTGGCGACTCCCAGGGGGAGGGCCTTCTCTGTGAGGGCTCCAACCCTTTGGAATGAACTGCCCCCGGAGATACGAAATATCCCTGATCTCCGTGCTTTCCGCCGTGCCCTCAAGACCCTGATGTTCCAACAGGCGGGGCTAAACATACGAACATGTGAATGTTTTTAAAATGTTATCTAATTTTAGGTTCTATTTAATTGGGCCAAACTATGTTATAATAATAATTTTAATTAGCTATTTTATGATGTTTTGTGTATCTATATTTTTCGACTGTACACCGCCTTGAGTCCTACGGGAGAAAGGCGTTATAGAAATATAATAAATAAATAAATAAATAAAAGCAATAAATGACAAGTGTATATTTTACAGCTTCTAATAGAAAAGAGAAACCTCACAAAGCTTGTGATTTGAAAAGTTGAAAGAAATAAGAAACGGAGGGGAGGGGAGAGAATAAGCATTTGACTTCAGGGGGAAAAGGGTTGGATTCTACACGAGGGCCCTTTTGTTAGCTAGACTAAGCCTGCATTCTAATTCTGCAAAGCAAACAGGTTTTATTTCCCAATTGTTTCTGGAACAGTCTTTTGGAAAAAAAAACAAAACACTGGGAATCCCAAATCTGGCGGGCAGCTGTCCGGCCCCTGGTGAAGTCACGGCTGTTGCAACAGTCCCCGTTTTGTCATGGTGGGGGACTCGGCAGCCCCCAGTATGAGTGGCTTTATTCTTTCCTCAAACATCAGCTGACGCAATCCAGTTTTCTGGCCACACATTGCCCTCTTTCATTAGCCAGAGACAAAAAAAACCCCATGATTATAACTCTCTCCTTTGTTTGGGTCGGTCACCTGCCAGGCTAGCTTAGTCTCTCTCTGTTTCCGATCCAGTGAAACTCCATCTACAATTGGGCCTGTGTTCCCCGAATCGATCTCTTTAGCAAGAGGAGGCTTTCGGTGTGAATTAATCATGTAATCCCTCCTTACTGGAAGGACCGTCCCCTGCTCTTCCGCTCCTGCTAAAGCCTACGAAAAGATGCCAGGCCCTCAAGCTTTGCTATGTTATAATAACATACTTGCCTGTCCATCACACAACTCCCTTTCAGAGTCAGCACTTGCTCAAAGGGCGGAGAAAAGGGTGAAAAAGAAAGAAAGAAAGAAAGAAAGAAAGAAAGAAAGAAAGAAAGAAAGAAAGAAAGAAAGAAAGAAAGAAAGAAAGAAAGAAAGAAAGAAAAGCAAACGGAGCGAAGGACGTAAGAGAAAAAGAAAGGAATATATGACTAGATTTAACTTCCATTTGCTATTCTTCGTATTTTGCCCTCCCTGCAAACCATCATGGTTTCCGCTACATTCATGCACTGTTTCTTCGTAATTTGCCTTTTGTTCTTTAAACTTCTCGCCTCTCCCTTTTTTCAAGGTCTTGGCAACTCCGTTCAAACTCAACTTTTTTAATCGGTTGCAGGTTTGAAAGGTTGCAGGAACTGGGCATGGCTAGTCTAGTGAAGAGAAGAGAAGGACCAGGGGAGACATGATAGCAGTCTTCCAATATTTTGAGGGGCTGCCACAGAGAGGAAGAGGTCAAGCTTTTTTCCAAAGCACCTGAAGGCCAAATAAGAAATAATGGATGGAAACTGAAACTAATTCAACCTGGAAAGTTTAACTGCGGCAGACAGGAAGGCACTACAGAGAGTGATCAATTTGGCACAAGAAACCATTGGTAGCCCTCTAACACCAGTGGATGACAGTGGAAGATACTCAGAGATAATTTACACCAGGGGTGGGTTCTACTTACCTTTACTACTGGTTCGCAACGGGATCACATGCGCAGATCGCCGATGATTACATCCGGGGTGGTGGGCGGAGCCTCCCGCCGGTTTTACTACCAGTTCATGCGAACCGGTCCGAACTGGGGGCAACCCACCACTGATTCGCATCCTGGTCAGTGTCTCTTCGCACTTCTACCATCGGACAGAAGACATCAAAGCATAGCCAGCCGAACGAATAGGTTTAAAAATAGTTTCTATCCTTGGGCTGTCAGACTCTTTGTTCTGTCCCCGTCTCACACATGCACACAGACAGACAGCCGGGGGTTAAATAAACTGGCAGACAACCAATTCTTCCAATAAGACGCTTGGCAGCAACCCAGTAGCTGCTTGCCAAGAACTTTTACTCAATAAACAAAATACACACAGTCAAGAATTGTCCATTTCGTAAAATAAATCCAAGGCCGATAATGTTGTTTCCAAAGATGAAATGTGACTCGATAGTAGTTAGTTTTGTCCGTCACAGAGTCTGAATGGCCACCTCACCCCCTTTTATATCCTGTGGGGTGTGGTCCAGTGACTCAGCCTAATCTCTGGCACGCCTTTTCTTCTGTTGCGCGCGCTTATCTCTGCGACGCTGCCAAGGATCCAGCCAAGACTCATTTCCCTCCTCACTGTCCACCTGTGGCTGCGTGGACATGCTTGGCCCCGGCCCTATCTCTTACCCTTCGGCGGACACCGAAGGCATTGCCAGAGAGGAGGGTCCTGGAGAGGGAGGCCTTGCCAACTCCTCTCCTTCACTCTCGGAGTCCTCTCCTGCCGATGACACAGGCTCAGGTAACGGAGCCACAACACTCTTAAACACAACTACAATCACTCCATGCACATGTGGAAACATATGACTATGGGTTTTTTCCCCCTCAATTACTTGCATACGAATTATTCTTTATACTATTTAAATTGTTTGTATTTTTTGTCATGGATTGCACCAGTGAGGCTAAAACCAATTTCGTTGTATACATGATGTACAATGACAATAAAGGCTACACTACTATACTACTAGAAATAAGGAAACATTTTCTGACAGTGAGAGCAATCAACCAATGAAAGGAAGTTGCCTTCAGAAGTTGTCGGAGCTTCATCACTGGAGGCTTTCAAGATGAGATTGGACTGCCATCTGTCAGAAATGGTGTAGAGTCTCCTGCTTGGGCAGGGGGTTGGACTAGATGACCTACAAGGTCCCTTCCAATTCTGGTAATCTGTTAATCTATCTGTTAGTCCCTTCCTTTTCTTCTTGGCCCATTCGTTCTTTCTTCCCTCATATATTTGTTTTGCAAGTCTATCCTCAGACATTCTCTTTATATGATCTTTATCTACTTGGTATGTATTCATAGTTTGACAAAGAAAAACTGTGGGTAATCTGCTAAAACGTCTTAATGCTTCTCCTTTTGGGATGGCCGAAAACTAAAAATGGGAAACTAACTCATTGTCAATTCCCTCCCCCCCAGTGGTGGGTTTCAAATTTTTTTACTTACCGGTTCTGTGGGCGTGGCTTGGTGGGCGAGGAATGGTTTGGTGGGCGTGGCTTGGTGGGTGTGGCAGGGGAAGGATACTGTAAAATCTCCATTCCCTCCCCAATCCAGGGGAAGGTTACTGCAAAATCCCCATTTCCTTCCGATCAGCTGGGACTCAGGAGGCAGAGAATAGATGGCGGTGGGGCAAGTCAGAGGTGATATTTACCGGTTCTTTGAACTACTCAAAATTTTCGCTACTGGTTCTCCAGAACTGGTCAGAACCTGCTGAAACCCACCTCTGCTTCCCCTTCCCCACCCAAAATTTGAATTTTTGGAAGAAGTTACCTATCTCCATTCATTTTAGCAATTTTTGTTTTAAGTCTGTGATAGCGAACCTATGGCACACGTGCCACAGGTGGCACACGGAGCCATATCTGTGGGCACGCGAGCATTGCCCTAGCTCAGCTCCAGCACGCATGCATGCACCGGCCAGCTGATTTTCAGGCCTTCCGGGCACACCAGAAGTCGGGAAACGGGCTCTTTCCGGCCTCCGGAGATCCTCCTGGAGGGTGGGGAAGGCCGTTTTCACCTTCCCCAGGCTCCAAGAAAGCCTCTGGAGCCTGGGGAGGGCGAAAAATGGGCCTACAGGGCCCAACGTGCCATCGCATGCATGGAGGAGTGTGGGGGGGTCACGCACGCATGTGCTGGGGGAGCGGGGTGCATTGAATTATTGGTGTGGACACACACGTGCATGACTCCCCCCCCCAAGCTCCCCACGCTTTTGGCACACAATGGCAAAAAGGTTAGCCATCACTGTTTTAAGTTCTGTCGTCTTTAAATTTCCTTAGGTGCAGAGGGGCATCTCATTATGGCTTCACCAAGGAGAGGAAGAGATGTTCCCTAGCTGGATCTGCTGATTTGAATGCTGCTTTAACGGTATCTGCCCTTGGATCTGAGTTCTCCGCTGCTGCCACAATTGCCTTAATGACCGATGAACCAGGGCTAATTAATCCTGCCTTCAATGCCAACTTTGAGGACATCCCGTCAGGAGCCAACTCCACCAATCTTTATACAAGCCAGCAACCTAGAAGTAAGAACCCCAACAGGAGAGCATCTTAGATGCAGTAGACCTGTTTCTAAACGGCCACGTTTTAGTTAAATTTTGTAGGCCAGGAAACATTTCGCGCTATTTATACACAACGCAGAACATTATAAAATGTGCAAAATGCAGCTTTTCGAAAAGCAAAAAATAAATTTAAAAAAAAAAATCAGGAGAAGGAAGTAGTTATTCCATGAAGAACCAATATTGGGGGATCAAATTCTTCTACCGTATTTTCCCAAAAATAAGACCCTGTCTTATATTTTTTGAAGCCCTGAAATAAGCCCTCGGCCTTATTGCCATGTGCTCAAAAGTCCGATTGGGCTTATTATCAGGGGATGTCTTATTTTGGGGGAAACAGGGTATCTATCTATCTATCTATCTACCGTGTTTCCCTGAAAATAAGACCCTCTCTTATATATTTTTGAAGCCGATTGGGCTTATTATCAGGGGATGTCTTATTTTGGGGAAAACAGGGTATTATTTATTTATTTTATTTTATTTATTAGATTTCTATACCGCCCTACTCCCGAAGGACTCAGGGCGGTGCACAGCCAAACAATAAAAACACATACAATACAAAATTTAAAAAATAGAATAAAATCAAATTAAATAATTTTGGCCCCGACAAATTTAAAACCCCAAACTTTTAAAACCAATTTAAAATTGAATATATAAATACTAAAAGATATTTAAAATTTTAAAAATCTTTTATAAAAGAGGGGGAAAATTAGGCCAGGCCGGCCTGGTGAAATAGTAAGGTCTTTAAGGCGCGGCGGAAGATGCGCAGATCCGGGATCCTCCGTATCTCTGGGGGGAGCTCGTTCCAGATAGTAGGTGCCCCCACAGAGAAGGCTCTCCCCCTGGGGGCCGCCAGTCGGCATTGTTTGGCTGACGGCACCCGGAGGAGCCCCTCTCTATGGGAGCGTACCGGCCGGTGGGAGGCTATTGGTGGTAGTAGGCGGTCCCGCAAGTACCCGGGTCCTAAGCCATGGAGCGCTTTAAAGGTGGTAACCAAGACCTTGAAGCGCACCCGGAAGACCACCGGGAGCCAGTGCAGCTCGCGCAGGAGAGGTGTTACATGGGAACACCATGTCGCTCCCATTACCACCCGCGCGGCCGCACTCTGCGCCAGTTGGAGCCTCCGGGTGCTCCTCAAGGGGAGCCCCATGTAGAGAGCGTTGCAATAGTCCAGGCGGGAGGTGACAAGGGCATGAGTGACCGTGCGTAAAGAGTCCCGATCCAGAAAGGGACGCAACTGGCGAATCAGGCGAACCTGATGAAAAATCCTCCCGGTCACGGCCGTCAAGTGCTCTTCTAAAGACAGCCGTGAATCCAGGAGGACGCCCAAGTTGCGAGCCCTCTCCGTGGGGGCCAATGATTCGCCCCCAATAGTCAGTGATGGCGTCAACTGACTATATCGGGACGTCGGAAACCACAGCCACTCAGTCTTGGATGGGTTGAGCCTGAGCCTGTTCCTCCCCATCCAGATCCGTACGGCCTCCAGGCACCGGGACATCACTTCAAGGGCATCGTTGGGGTGATCCGGGGTGGAGATGTACAGCTGGGTGTCGTCAGCGTACTGATGGTACTCCACCCCGAAACCACGGATGATCTCGCCCAGCGGCTTCACATAAATGTTGAACAGGAGAGGCGAGAGGACCGACCCTTGCGGCACCCCACATATGAGGGGCCTCGGGGCCGACCTCTGTCCCCCTGTCAACACAGACTGCGACCGGTCAGAGAGAAAGGAGGAGAACCACCGCAACACAGTGCCTCCCACCCCCAACTCTTCCAACCGGTGCAGCATGATACCATGGTCGATGGTATCAAAAGCCGCTGAGAGATCTAACAGGACCAGGACAGAGGAGCACCCCCTGTCCCGAGCCCTCCAGAGATCATCAACCAACGCGACCAATGCCGTTTCTGTGCTGTACCCGGGCCTGAAGCCCGACTGGAACGGATCCAGATACGTCGTTTCATCCAGGTGCTGGGGGAGCTGTTGCGCGACCACACTCTCAACAACCTTCGCAACAAAGCGAAGATTGGAGACCGGACGATAATTTACCAACATTGCCGGGTCCAGGGAAGGCTTCTTGAGGAGAGGCCTCACCACCGCCTCTTTCAAGGCGGCGGGAAAGTCACCCTCACTCAGCGAAGCGTTTATAATCCCCTGGAGCCAGCCTCGTGTCACTTCCCGGGAAGCCAGTACTAACCAGGAAGGACACGGGTCCAATAAACAAGTGGTCGCGTTCAGTCTACCCAGAATCCTGTCCACGTCCTCAGGGGTCACAGGATCAAACCCATCCCAGATAACATTCTCAAGACCTGCCCCTGTCTCTCCCCCTGAGACTACCCAGTCAGAGTCCAAATCTTCCCGAATCTGAGTGATTTTGTCATACAGATACTGAACAAAATCCTCGGCTCTACCCTCCAAGGGGTCCTCCCGCGCTTCCTGGTGGAGCAGGGAGCGGGTCACCCTAAAGAGGGCGGCCGGGCGATTATCTGATGACGCAATAAGAGCAGCAAAATAACTACATTTCGCTGCTTTTATCGCCACTAAGTAATTCCTAATGTGGGATCTTACTAGTGTCCGGTCAGATTCAAGAAGACTGGCCCTCCAACTACTCTCTAGGCATCTTTTCCGGCGCTTCAACTCCCTCAGCTCCTCGGTAAACCAAGGAGCCAATTGAGATCGGCGCCGGGTCAGAGGCCGCAAAGGCATGACCCGATCCAGAGCACCAGCAGCCGCCCTATCCCAGGCGGCCACCAGGTCTCCAGTCGAGGCATGTGCCAGAACCTCAGGAAATGGCCCAAGCTCCGTCTGGAATCTATCAGGTTCCATCAGGCGCCTGGGGCAGAACCATCTGACCGGCTCCGCCTCCCTGCGGCGGGGTGCAGTGGTTCGAAAGTCGAGACGAAGGAGAGAGTGATCTGACCATGACAAGGGTTCAGTAACTATATCCCCTATATCAAGATCCCTCAACCACTGTCCAGAGACAAAAACCAGATCCAGCGTGTTTCCCCCTGTGTGGGTAGGGCCATGAATTAACTGGGTCAGGTCCATAGCTGTCATGGAAGCCATGAACTCCCGAGCCATCTCTGACGTCTCACCCACGGACGGCAGGTTGAAATCCCCCATAACCATAAGCTTAGGGGTATCAACCGCCACCGCGGCGATGACGTTGAGTAGCTCAGGCAGGGCTGTTGCCACGTGGCAGGGAGCCAGGTACGTGATCAGCAAACCCATCTGAACCCCATGACCCCATTTCACAAAAAGGGATTCACAGCCGGCCGTCTGAGGAACAGTGGCCTCCCTCGGTCTCAGACCTTCTTTAATGATAACCGCTACCCCCCCGCCCCTCCCCTGTGACCTCGGCTGATGGAATGCTTGGAAACCTGGCGGGCACATTTCAACGAGGGGAACCCCCCTTCCTGGCCCAACCAGGTCTCCGTAATACCTGCCAGGTCCGCACCCCCCTCCTGAACAAGATCACAGATGAGGGGGGCTTTATTTACTACGGACCTGGCATTGCACAGCATCAGCCGAAGGCCTGGGTCCTGAGGGTCTATGCAACCTGAGGAGCGAGTAGAGCCTTGGGGGCCGGAGCACGCCACCGCTCGTAGACAGCGAGTGCGCACTCCCCTAACACGATATGGCCCCCTGCTCCCGCCATATCTACCCCTCCCACCTACAGTACTGATGTTCAAAAAACTATCCGGACAAGCTCTAACCCCCCCCTCGATCCCGGGTCCCCCATCCCCCACACCACGCTTCACTGCCAGACCTGACCCTCCCCCTTGTGGGTTATCCCCCATACCCACAGCCTGAATTTCAATCTGACCCTCCCCCTCCCTAGGACCCCTTAAAAATTTGACTAAAAATTTTGTTAGAAAGCCCCTCAATCCCCTCGTTTTCACATGCCACCTCTCTGGGTCCCAAAACCCTTCCTTGAGGTGGGCCCTCGATAGTGAGGAGGGCCACATCTGCGAGAAGGGGGAATCTCGCAGCGCAAGAAGATCTGCAGTCGTATACATCTCCAAAATGCAGCGATGGAGGCCCAAAGCTCAGACAGGGGACTTCACAAAAGATGTAACACAGCCATTTGTTCATTGATGTGCTGTTGGTATCTCAACTGTCCTCCCACAACAGCAGGAGGGTCCTAATTATCTCCTCCAATGGGGGCGACCTCCAGCCCGCCCTCTCACGGCGGAACCCCATGGGGCCGTAGATTGAAAAAGTTCTCCCACAGACAAGAGTCATGATGTAATAGAGGACCCCTCAACAGTTGCATCAGTTTGGCTGACCATGGTCGGAAGAAAGATTTATCAGTCTATCAGTCAGTCTATGAGTCACGCCAGGGGCGAAGATGGAAAATCCTTGGCAAAGTCTTATACTCAAGATCATATTCGAGTAAGTCCCGATGAAAAAGGGAAAGAAGGGAAGGGGAAGAAGGAAGAGGGGAAGAAAAGGGGGGGGGAGAGAAGATTCCCTCAATTAGGGCGAATAATAAGCCCATTTAGGCAGACACAGTACCTGGGAGGGGGAGGAGAAAAGGGCTGGTATCTATGTGACGGAAAACTCCTCCGTCGCCCCCCAGCCCTACATTCCTCAGATAGTTCAGTTCTTCCGGGATAACAAATCCAAACCCCAGCCTCCATTGGATGTCACAGGGGGCCTCCAGGTCCTCTGCAGCTGCCAAGATATCCCGGGAGGGGGTCTTTCTTCTCCAGTCCGTTATGCTCCTCTCAGTTTTCACCCTCCAAGCCCCCCTTCTCCGGCAATAGGGCCTGAGAACAGCTCCAGTACTTCCATGGGGTGTGCCATGGCCCAGTTTAATGTTGGGGCCAGCCTCACCACCCCCGCTGATATCCACGCCACCATTCCCGGATTCCAGGGGCCGCTGAGGAAGTTCCTGAGTGGGGCAGATGAAATTTCAACAGGCTGCCACCACTCGCTGCCCCACAGCCATACTTCCCCTTTCACCTTGCTGCTATCGCTGCCAACGAACAAACCACCATAGCACCACTTTCGGCGGCGTTGGAGCAGCGCGGCCAACTTCTTCGCCGGCGCCTCTAGGCATGTCCAGGGGCGAGGGAGATCTCAAAAACCCTCGCCCGCTCCGCTGACTGACCCCCCCCGGGTATCTCTATCTATCTATCTATCTATCTATCTATCTATCTATCTATCTATCTATCTATCTATCTATCTCTCCTCTCTCTCTCTACTGTGTTTCCCTGAAAATAAGACCTTGTCTTAAATTTTTTTGAAGCCGATTGGGCTTATTATCAGGGGATGTCTTATTTTGGGGAAAACAGGGTATCTATCTATCTATCTATCTATCTATCTATCTATCTATCTATCTATCTATCTATCTATCTATCTCTCTACCATGTTTCCCTGAAAATAAGACCCTGTCTTATATTTTTTTGAAGCCCTGAAATAAGCCCTCGGCCTTATTGCCATGCGCTCAAAAGCCCGATTGGGCTTATTATCAGGGGATATCTTATTTTGGAAGAAACAGGGTATCTATGTATGAAAATCACTTCTGATTTTTAATTATGTGTTGAGAATGTTTAAGTCTGTAAATATATTATTTTGTACTGTATATAAAGCAAGATCAAGAGAATGTTGTGTTGGACTAGCAGGCTGTTAGTAATACATTGCTAAAATTGTGGTGTTGTGTGTCTCTGTGTGCTTTTGAGTTGATTCCTGGCAACTGTCTGAAGCAAACCCTCTTATAGAGAACAGAATATAGAATAACAGGGATGGAAGGAAACTTGGAGGTCTTTTTCTTGGCAAAATTGTCAGAAATGGTTTGCTATTACAGGTATCCTTGTTGAATGACCACTCTTCAGTGATCATTCAAAATTACAATGGCACTGAACAAGGGGGACTTAACAATGGTTCCTTGTAGTTAGTTAGTTTACTTTATTGTCATTTGCACAACGAAATTAAATGCCATCTTCAGTGTACATTATAACCAATAGTGAAATCCAATTTTTTTTACTACCAGTTCTGTGGGCGTGGCTTGGTGGGCTTGGTGTGGCTTGGTGGGCATGGCTTGGGGCATGACAGGGGAAGGATACTGCAAAATCTCCATTCCCACCTCACTCTGGGGCCAGCCAGAGGTGGTATTTGCCAGTTCTCCAAACTACTCAAAATTTCCACTGCCAGTTCTCCAGAACCTGTCAGAACCTGCTGGATTTCACCCCTGATTATAACCATAAAAATAAAACACAAACACACATCCTTCACATTCTATACAATTGAATTGAAAACCCCTGATATTGCATTAATATTGCACTAGTAGAATTCAATATGGTTACTGCCCTGGGATAGAAGCTGTTTTTCATCCTGTTTGTCCTTGTTTATATTATCCTGTACCGTCTGCCAGATGGTAATAGTTCAAAAAAAAAGGGTGCCCAGAATGAGATGGATCTTTAAGAATGTTTTCAACTTTCTTAAGGCAGCGGGAGCTATGAAAGCTCTTCCAAAGAGGGGAGAGGGCAACCAACAACCTTCTGACAAACAAAATCAATGGGACAGCCAGTTTCACTTAACAACTGTGTTACTAAGTTAACAATGGCAGTGATTCACTTAACAACTGTGGCAAGAAAGATCACAAAACGGGGCAAAACTCAACTTTAGAAATATATCTCACTTAATAACAGAAATTTTGGGTTCAATTATCATCGTAAATTGAGGACTACCTGTGCACCAAATGGACTCTCTCATTAAAAGTACGTTTGAAACTTCGAAAGAATAGGACTCCTCTAAGCTTTCAAACGTTACAAAGAAATTTGAATTTAATTATTTGATGCCCTCTTCACTGTTTGCTCTTTATGCTTTCCATCTGACATCTAACAATATAGAATGCATTTTTTAAAATTTATTTAAGCCTAATCACATACCGCTACATCGGCAAATACCACCTCCGGCTGGCCCCAGAATGGGGGTGGGAATGGAGATTTTGCAATACTCTTCCCCCCGGAGTGGGGTGGGAATGGAGATTTTGCAGTATCCTTCACCTGCCATGCCCACAGTAGTAAAAAAATGTGAATTTCACCACTGATATATATATGAAGCAATATGATGTGGCAGCTTAAGAAGTTGGACAGGGTAAACTCAGATTTAAATTCACCCTCTTCTGTGGGAATTCACTGAGTGATTTTGGGTTGGTTGCTCTCTCTTAGCCCTAATCATTTTTACCAAGGCTGTTTTGAGAATAAAACGAAGGAAAACCCCTATGAACTTTTGAAGACCTGGTGGGGTTTAAATATAACAATGAAAAAAGAGAGATAAATCTTTTGGCAGCTTCTCCTTTTGATAATTGTCCCCTTGGGTTTTCAAAATCATGCTCTAAGAGGTTACACCCTCTTCCACGTTGATTTGTTGCATATACAAAGAACTGGACAAACTGAAAGTTCATTCCAAATGCCACTAACGGTTGAAGTTCACATTTTTATTTGAATGTTGTTATTTCTCTGAGCTAAGAATTGCCTTCCAAAACCTGGAGAAGTACAGAACGCAAACCAGATCTGCGTTCTTACTTTCTTGAGCTGCAAATCTGATGAGTTCACTTTGAAAGGCGGACTGAGCAGAATTCTTGAATGTCTACAATACTCACGTATATTATTTAAAAAATTGGGCTGAAATTTGTGGAATTGTTCTGAAAGATAAGGGGCTATTCTAGTGAACTTGGAGTCGGTACCATAGCTTTCTTTCAAAGGACCTTTTCTTAATTTAGTATATTTTAAATACACATTCGGTAACTTTGACTGTAGCATATATTCCCATCATTTTATTATTGATGATGGTCAAAATGACATTCTACTATGTCGTTATGGAAATTTCCAAAATTTATTTACTTATTTATTCATTCATCCATACAGTTTCCTCCATGCAGTTTTATATAGCATTCTCCTTCATTTTTATCACTATGAGAGGGAGATACAATATCCTATAAGATGGATGTGTCTTGGCAATACCCACTAAACAAGTGTGAACAAATATGGACTTGAATTTACCTGTTGTCCAAGTCTAGTACCCAAGTGTTGGAATTCATTGTTGGAATGTATTTTTATGCAACACCTACAGTAATATTTAGCCAGTAGATGGCAGTATTTACTTGTTTGGGATTTATGATATATATATATATACTCTATGCTCTTTTGTTCTAAGTAGAGTTTCCTGTTTCCTGTTACAGTAAAATAGTTGAGCAGTAAAGCACATGGTGACTGTACTCTATGTTTGCTCTGTGTGGTGCGTTATATAAACAGAATTTCTAACACCAAGCTACTATGTTATGCTGACTTTCCACTGGCTAACATATACTAAGGCTCTTGTGCAATAATGGAATAAGGTTTAAGTCTTCCTTACGTCTAGGTTATCTTCATTTTAGCAGCCCTTGGAATAAATAAGATTTTCTGTAATCAGCCCAAGCCTAAATATTCTCTGTCTTCTTCCTCTTCAGTCACAACTTCACGCTTTGAGCGTTCTACAGTACGAAGCAGATCTTTTAAAAAGATAAACAGAGCTCTCAATGTCCTTCGAAGGACAAAAAGCGGCAGTGCTGTGGCTAACCATGCTGAACGGGAACGAGAAAACGTTGAAAATCTGATTGCTTCAGAGGCAGGTAATCATTTTTTTCCAACTTATATTTAGATCCTACTGTAGGATTTAAAAATGCAATAAAATAATAAAGTCTGCCATGAATCAAGCTTAATGGCTGAATGCATATTGGATCCACCTAGATAATTTTCTGCATGGCGGGACAGAAGTTGTTGCTGTTCCATTCCACAATTTGTTTGTTTTACTTCCCATGCTAGCTTAGAAACCTAGAACATCTAACTAGGCTACATCAACAGAGGGATAATATCACATGAAGTGACAGTGCTGCATTATACTGTTGGAAGAACAAATCTGGGTTCAGTTCCAAGTGGGGAAAAAGACACTGGAAACATGGAGACTGCTTGGAAAGATGGTTTAATGGTGGACAGGATCACATGGTTTGAGTTCCTGAACAGAAAGGGGCCAAGATGCTGAGCGTGCCTTGGTTTTATGCCCTCTCTGCGCTTTGAACTTCCTGGGGCACGGGAAGAGTATCCTGATTGGTTGTCAGACTCCCAGGGGGTGGGGGTCTTGGCTAGCTTTGCTGGCTGATGTAATCTTCCCAGGTGCCATGTGGTGAGTTTCTGTTGCTAGATGGGTCCTATTATGTTGCAGATGATGGTCCATTGACAAAGGTGGTGGGGGGGAATGAGTGAGCTCGGCTGGGGCATATATGGCCCATTGACAAAGGTGGAGGGGAGGCAGGAAGCTATTTAGTCTTTAAAACATGTTTCTCCATTTCTCATCCAGGGAAACATAATATTCTGCCCCTTTCAATATTTCCTAAAATATTTCATTCTTCTAGGAGAGGGGTGGGTGCTAACTTCCTACAATACTGCGCTACTGAGACCACACTTGGAATGCTGCATTCAGTTTTGGCCACCACAATACAAATAATAATAATAATAATAAATGCTGAGACCCTGGAAAGAGTGCAGAGAAAAGCAACAAAGATGATTAGGGGCCTGGAGACTAAATCGTACAATGAATGATTGAGGGAACTTGGTCTGTCTAGTCCAGTGATGGCTAACCTTTTTGCCATCGCGTGCCAGGAGAGGGGGGTGGGGGAGGGTCGCGCGCGCACGTGCCCACGCACATGTGTGCACAACCCCCTCCCCCCTCCCCCCCGCTCCTGGCACATGATGGCCTGGTAGGCCCGTTTTTCTTTCTTACCTGGTTCCAGATCCTCTCTGTGTATCTGGGAACGGCGAAAACAGCCTTTCCCACTCCCTTGGAGGTCCTACGGAGGCTAAAAAGGCCCATTTCCCAATTCCCAGTGGGACAGGAAGTGACGTTTTTTGCTGTCCTCAGCCTCCAGAACCTCTCTAGGAGTCTGTAGGATCCTCTCTAGGAGTATCTGGAGGCTGGGGACAGGAAAAAACGTCACTTCCTGTCCCACCGGGAGTGGGGAAATGGGCCCTTTGAGCCTCCGCAGGGCCTCCAAGGGAGTGGGAAAGGCTGTTTTTGCCGTTCCCAGATACACAGAGAGGATCTGGAGCCAGCTAAGAAAGAAAAACGGGCCTTCCCCACCCACCCCCAGACCCCCCAGAGGCAGGAAACAGCCTGTTTCTCTACTTCTGGTGGGCCCAGAAGGCCCGAAAATCAGCTGGCCGGCGCGCACATGCGCCCCAGAGCTGAGCTGGCGTGCCCACTAATATGGCTCCGCGTGCCACCTGTGGCATGCATGCCATAGGTTCGCCATCACGGGTCTAGTCTAATGAAAAGGAAGACTAAGGGTGATATGATAGCAATCTTCCAGAACTTGAGGGGCTATCACAGAGAAGAAGAAATCAACTTATTCTCAAAAGCACCTGAGGGCAGGACAAGAAGCAATGGGTGGAAGATCATTAAAAAGAAATCCAACCTACAACTAAGGAGAAATTTCCTGACAGTGAGTACAATTAATCCGTGGGACAGCTTTCCTCTGAAAGTTGTTGGGGCTGCATCACTGGAAGCTTTTAAAAAGAGACTGGACAACCATTTGTCGGAAATGGTATAGGGTCTCCTGCTTGGGTGGGGTTGGACTGGAGGATCTCCGGGTTCCTTTTAACTCTTATTATTCTGTTCTGTTGTTCTTTCTATGATTACGTGTATCCATCCCATCAAGCCAGAGGCGAAATTCAAAATTTTTCCCTACCGGTTCTGTGGGCGTGGCATGGTGGGCGTGGCAGGGGAAGAATACTGCAAAATATCCATTCCACCCCACTCCAGGGGAAGGATACTGCAAAATATCCATTCCACCCCACTCCAGGGGAAGGATACTGCAAAATCTCCATTCCAACCCACTCCAGGGGAAGGATACTGCAAAATATCCATTCTAACCTACTCCAGGGGAAGAATACTGCAAAAAAATCTCCATTCCAACCCACTCCAGGGGAAGGATACTGCAAAATCTCCATTACAACCCACTCCAGGGGAAGGATACTGCAAAATCTCCATTCCAACCCACTCCAGGGGAAGGATACTGCAAAATCTCCATTCTAACCTACTCCAGGGGAAGGATACTGCAAAATCTCCATTCCAACCCACTCCAGGGGAAGGATACTGCAAAATCTCCATTCTAACCCACTCCAGGGGAAGGATACTGCAAAATCTCCATTCCCACTCTACTCCAGGGGAAGGATACTGCAAAATCTCCATTCTAACCCACTCCAGGGGAAGGATACTGCAAAATCTCCATTCCCACTATACTCCAGGGAAAGGATACTGCAAAATCTCCATTCCCGCTCTACTGCAGGGGAAGAATACTGCAAAATCTCCATTCCACCCCACTCCAGGGGAAGGATACTGCAAAATCTCTATTCCCGCTCTACTGCAGGGGAAGAATACTGCAAAATCTCCATTCTACCCCACTCCAGGGGAAGGATACTGCAAAATCTCCATTCCCACTCTACTCCAGGGGAAGGATACTGCAAAAAATCTCCATTCCACCCCACTCCAGGGGAAGGATACTGCAAAATCTCCATTACAACCCACTCCAGGGGAAGGATACTGCAAAATCTCCATTACAACCCACTCCAGGGGAAGGATACTGCAAAATATCCATTCCAACCCACTCCAGGGGAAGGATACTGCAAAATCTCCATTCCAACCCACTCCAGGGGAAGGATACTGCAAAATATCCATTCTAACCTACTCCAGGGGAAGAATACTGCAAAAAAATCTCCATTCCAACCCACTCCAGGGGAAGGATACTGCAAAATCTCCATTACAACCCACTCCAGGGGAAGGATACTGCAAAATCTCCATTCCAACCCACTCCAGGGGAAGGATACTGCAAAATCTCCATTCTAACCTACTCCAGGGGAAGGATACTGCAAAATCTCCATTCCAACCCACTCCAGGGGAAGGATACTGCAAAATCTCCATTCCCACTCTACTCCAGGGGAAGGATACTGCAAAATCTCCATTCTAACCCACTCCAGGGGAAGGATACTGCAAAATCTCCATTCCCACTATACTCCAGGGAAAGGATACTGCAAAATCTCCATTCCCGCTCTACTGCAGGGGAAGAATACTGCAAAATCTCCATTCCACCCCACTCCAGGGGAAGGATACTGCAAAATCTCCATTCCCGCTCTACTGCAGGGGAAGAATACTGCAAAATCTCCATTCTACCCCACTCCAGGGGAAGGATACTGCAAAATCTCCATTCCCACTCTACTCCAGGGGAAGGATACTGCAAAAAATCTCCATTCCACCCCACTCCAGGGGAAGGATACTGCAAAATCTCCATTACAACCCACTCCAGGGGAAGGATACTGCAAAATCTCCATTACAACCCACTCCAGGGGAAGGATACTGCAAAATATCCATTCCAACCCACTCCAGGGGAAGGATACTGCAAAATCTCCATTCCCACCCCACTCCAGGGGAAAGATACTGCAAAATCCCCATTCCCTCCCTACTCCTGGGGCCAGCCAGAGGTGGTATTTACCGGTTCTCTGGACTACTCAAAATTTCCACCACTGGTTCTCCAGAACCTGTCAGTACCTACTGAATTTCACCCTTGCATCAAGCCCAAAGAAAGTCTGGAATAGTATAGGACAGTGATGGCTAACCTTTTTGCCATCGCGTGCCAAAAGTGAGGAGAGTGTGGAGGGGGCGCGTGTGTATGTGCCCACACCCATAATTCAATGCACCCTGCCCCCCCAGTGCATGCATGCACGAACTCCCCTCCCGCTCCCCACACTTTTGGCACGCGATGGCACGGTGGGCCTGTTTTTCGCCCTCCCCAGGCTCCAGTGGCATTCTTGGAGTCTGGGGAGGGCAAAAACAGCCTTCCCACACACGCCCCGGAGGCTCTTCGGAGGCCGGAAACAGCCCATTTCCTGACTTGCAGTGGGCCCGGAAGGCCCAAAAATCAGTTGGCCAGCCCACGCATGCGTGCCAGAGCTGAGCTAGGGTAACACTCATGTGCCCACCAATATGGCTTCGCGTGCCACCTGTGGCACGTGTGCCATAGGATCGCCATCACGGGTATAGTATCTCCTTCCCTGGGCAAGGGGGGGAGGTTGGACTAGAAGACCTCCAAGTTCCCTTCCAACTCTATTATTCTATGTTCTATGTTCCATCTTTTTGATCATCTAACCCAATCACTTGGCTTTTCCACCCAATTATGGCCTTTCTTTCAAAATTAAATGCTATGTCCCTCGTTTAGTTTTAACTTATTTAAAGCAATGTTGTGATGAATGGGAATTTTACAAAAAAAGGGGGGGGAATACAATTCACTGAAAAAAATCATAAATAATTTTCCTCCGTGCATGGAACATTTAGTGAATTTACGCACACTCGCAATCTTTAATTGCATGTCTGCGAAGCAAGATGTGTGGTCTTGATTTACTACCCGAGGCCTATGAATTCAGCTGGATGCTAAATTCATGGACAACTTGCACATGGGCTGAAAGAATTGGGCAAACAAGCGATTCAAAGGAAAACCAGAGCTTTGTTCACATCCACACATTTTGAATGTTCAGCTCCTCAAACGAAGGATACATGTGGCCCATCTGCTTTGAAGACTCAACGGCAGATCAAAACTGGGCCCACATTATAACTCTACTGTTTGCACACCCTACGGTTTTACAGAGTGAATTCCTGTTGAGCTAGACTTTAAAGAGAATACAACCAAATCTCTTTTGGCTGTCAGCTGTTATCGTCTACTTTCTGGAGTCATCTGCATCCATGATGATTCGTATTAATCTTGTCAAGGTTCAGGAGTAGCCTGTTTCTAAAATTATACTTCCTACTTCATGTTTTCATTGAGGTCGGCAGCAGTTCAAATGTTTTAACTGCCAGAATTATTTTAACTTTCCTCTTGGTAGCTGTCAGCCTGGCTGCCAATTTATGTGTAGACATCCATCATCAGACACTACACATCTATGCAAAGCGTAAAAATCCAGATCCATCCTTTTTATCGAGGCCTATTGTAGAAAGAGGGGGGCGCGGTGGCTCAGTGGCTAAGACGCTGCGCTTGTCGATCGAAAGGTCGGCAGTTTGGCGGTTTGAATCCCTAGTGCCGCGTAACGGGGTGAGCTCCCGTTACTTGTCCCAGCTTCTGCCAACCTAGCAGTTCGAAAGCACGTAAAAAATGCAAGTAGAAAAATAGGGACCACCTTTGGTGGGAAGGTAACAGCGTTCTGTGCGCCTTTGGCGTTGAGTCATGCCGGCCACATGACCATGGAGACGTCTTCGGACAGCGCTGGCTCTTCGGCTTTGAAACAGAGATGAGCACCGCCCCCTAGAGTCGGGAACGACTAGCACATATGTGCGAGGGGAATCTTTACCTTTATCTTATTGTAGAAAGGGGAAACCACCAAGGATCAAAATATTTCAAGATTTCTAAGCCATGTCCAACCTAAGAAGTCCCCATGTCAGACCAGCTACACTAAAAACTATTGTTTATTTATAAAGGTAGTCCTGTCTGGTTATTTTAAATAAATTGGAAGCCATCTGTTCATATCAAGTGCAGTTGGAAATGAGCAAAGTAGACTTAACACTCCTGAATCATTTTTGCATCCATTGCATAGTAAGATAATGCTCTTTGTTATCAACAGTTGCTCTTTACAAGTGAAGGGTAGTACAAAGAAGGAGTTACTAGCACCCTTTTAATCTACTGTCTCTGATTGCAAGAAGACTGTGCTGGGTTTAAGAAAAGTCAATTTAAAGTGAGTGTCATTTCTGATAACTTCATGGACATATCCAGGTAGATTTTGGCTGCAGCTGCCAAAATCTTCGCAGAAGTTATCTTCAGCTTCTCATTCTAGACATTTTCTAAACTTCAGATTCAATTAATCCTATTCTCTCACCCAAGAACTAACAAGGTCCAACTCTGAATATCTTTTTGAAGATGAAAACTCAGTAGATACTTACTTGGCCCTTACTGATTTCATGATGAGTAAACATCAGAAGCGGGTTTCAGCAGGTTCTGACCAGTTCTGGAGAACCGGCAGTGGAAATTTTGAGTAGTTCGGAGAACCGGTAGTAAAAATTCTGACTGGCCCCGCCCCCATCTATTCCCTGCCTCCCAAGTCCCAGATGATTGGGAGGAAATGGAGATTTTACAGTATCCTTCCCCTGCCACGCCCACCAAGCCATGCCATGCCCACCAAGCCACACCCACAGAACCGGTAGTAAAAAAATTTAAAACCCACCACTGGTAAACATGATTACATCTATTTTGCAAAAATACAGTCCTCCCTCTTCCTTATTGATCTTCAGCCTGGATTTATTCTCTCCTCCAATGTCATATGAAACTCCACATATTCCTGATTGATTAGGAAAGACTAGTCTATTGATGGGAGCCACATGTTGACTCTATTGTGCTGTCCAACTCACATGCACAACCAACAGTGGTTTAGCGGGTTTATTAATATTCCCCAGTAATTCCCTTCACCTAAAACCCAGAACTCCAGTCAAAAGCAGAGCAAGGCTAGTCCAGAGAGCAATGGCCAATGAGTCCATTTGAAAGTTTCCCAAACAAGTATGAACATTCTCAGTCATCCAGGTCATAGTTGTCCCAAATGTGCTTTTTCAGGAGGTAACTGGACTTTCTTGTTTTTTCTTCAAATACGTTTTGCTTCTCATCCAAGAAGCTTCTTCAGCTCTGACTGGATGGTGGGGAATGGAAGGATTTATATTTGTTGCAGACAGCTGGTGACCCCAAGGACACCGATAAACCTCCAACTGACCTGAACAACTCTCTAAAAGGATGCAAATGACCAGCATCCTTCCATTCCCTACTATCCTGTCAGAGCTGAAGAAGCTTCTTGGATGAGAAGCAAAACGTCGTCAAAGAAAGAAAACCAGGAAAGTCCAGTTGTCCCCCGAAAAAGCAAGTTTCCCAAACAAGATAAACCCACGAGGCAAAATTAAATCCACAACACAAGAGGCTCCACGAAGCAAAAAAAGTCCAGAGTTCACAAGGCACAATCCAAGTCAAGGCACAAGGTCAACCCAAAGCAAGGCAGGGATCATAAAGACCAAGAGAAACGCAAGCTAGGAAATGAACACATTGTTCCCAGCATCGCCTCCATCTGTCTGCTGTTCTAAATAGCCAGCTTCCGGCGCAGCCTATCAAGGAAGGAAAGGCTGCCTCCTCATAGGTAATCTGGTTGACCTCCTCTGCTCCTGCCTTTTCTCTGCCTTAGTTGTTCTTGGATCAGGTGCAGAAGGCAGTTCCTCTTCCTCATCACTGAGTGGCTGCAGCTTTGTGCTTTCCCCACCTGAAGCCTCAGGGCTCTCCTGCCACAGCTGTGCTTCAGCCAAATCCCTCTCAGACAGCTGCTTAGAGCCATTGACCAACTCCCCTCCAGATGTGCCTGGAACTGGTTCACCCTTCTCCGAATTGACACGTGGAGAGGTATCTGGGGAAGCATCCCGGAGAATCATCACAACTATTTATTTCTATTTAGTGTACGGCATACAATGTCAGGGAAATTTACACATGCTAGACACAATGTAGTCCTGACAGTTTAAATTGGCTAGTTCGTTCTGTTTGGCGCTTGCACACCTATAATTGGTTCCAAACCATGATAATTTTGGAAGGAAAATTATATAAAGGGGCTTAAAACTCTTGTCTGTCTGACAACAGAGTCGTTTTCCAAAAGCTGAATTGAAATGGGGACTAAATCAGGTAAGGAGAGAAGAGAGTAGTGGACAAATCAAATTTGAAAAATGAGTCACATTAGGCTGGGGTCTGTGAAGAAAATAATTCATATTTTCTGCTGATCCAGTTCTACAGAGGAATTATTGAGTCTGTCATCTGCACCTCTATAATTGTCTGGTTTGGTTCTGCAACCCAACAAGACAGACAGAGACTTCGGAGGATAATTAGAACGGCAGAAAAAACAATGGCTACCAACCTGCCTTCCATTGAAGACCTGTATACTGCACGAGTCAAAAAAAGGGATATGAAAATATTTACAGACCCCTCGCATCCTGGACATAAACTGTTTCAACTCCTACCCTCAAAACGACACTATAAAGCACTGCACACCAGAACAACTAGACACAAGAACAGTTTTTTTCCCGAACGCCATCACTCTGCTAAACAAATAATTCCCTCAACACTGTCAAACTATTCACTAAGTCTGCACCTACTATTAATCTTCTCATCGTTCCCATCACCCATCTCCTCTCACTTAAGACTGTAATCTTGTTGCTGGTATCCTTAAGATTTATATTGATATTGTTTCCTGATTCCTTATTTGTAACCTATGACTATCATTAAGTGTTGTACCTTATCATTCATGATGAACGTATCCTTTTTTTTAGTTACATTGAGAGCATATGCACCAAGACAAATTCCTTGTGTGTCCAATCATACTTGACCAATAAAAATTCTATTCTATTCTATTCTATTCTATTCTATTCTATTCTATTCTATTCTATCCTATCCTATCCTATCCTATCCTATCCTATATCCTATATCCTATATCCTATATCCTATATCCTATATCCTATATCCTATATCCTATTCTATTCTATTCTATTCTATTCTATTCTATTCTATTCTATTCTATTCTATTCTATTCTATTCTATTCTATTCATCTAAAGTTACCTCAATACATTCCTTTGGCCAGTAGAAGTCCCATTCAACATACTTCCCGATCACCCAGAAGGGAGCACATGCAGCCTTTTCTGTGCTTCTTGGTGCATACTAACACACTAATGCACACAGATGCAACATGAAGAAAAACCAAAAACTGATGTACACAAGCAACCCATATGGCTCACATTATCCCAATGAGACCTTCGCACACAAACGCATCGAGACAATACACAGGTGTGCATCCTGATTTGTCCCTAGGAAGGAAAGTACCCATATATTTGTAAAGAATCAGTAGATTACTTTATGATCTAGAAAAAAATGCATACAGCTTCTATGGCCCCTGCTGGTAAAGGTTTTGAAAAGAATTCCAGAAGCCATCTTTATGAAGGCTTTTCCTGCCATGTTATGGAACTACTATGAGATCTTTCAGATAATAATTAGGTAATGAATATTTCAAACCATCAAACCAGTGATCATTTCCCAGGGAAGCTAGTCCAAATCCACTGGGATGGACAGACTGAGCTGAGAAGATCCCAGTGAAAACAAGAATGAGTTAAGAATGAGCGCTCTTTGTCATCATTTTTCTTCCCTGTAAGTGAAAAATCACTGAGACATCACACTTATTTCATTGGAACTGTACAATTTCTTTTCTTTCTTTTTTTAAAAACACAAGTGGTAAGAATATGTGAATGAGGAACGTAAACCAAAAAGGATGATGAAAAATGAGAATCAAAATTCGAAGAAACCTGATGGCTTATTTTAGGGACTCGGCAAACTACAGGGCCCCAGACAAGGCCTGATATAGGGGTTGGAATTCAGCAGTTAGAATTTTACATCTGGTTCACCGAACCAGTAGTGTTGTGGCTCCGTTACCTAAGCCTGTGTCATCGGCAGGAGAGGACTCCGAGAGTGAAGGAGGGGAGTTGGCAAGGCCTCCCTCTCCAGGACCCTCCTCTCTGGCAATGCCTTCGGTGTCCGCCGAAGGGCAAGAGATAGGGCTGGGGCCAAGCACGTCCACGCAGCCACAGATGGACAGTGATGAGGGTAATGAGTCTTGGCTGGATCCACGCCAGCGTCGCAGAGATAAGCGCGCGCAACAGAAGAAAAGGCGTGCCCGAGATTAGGCTGAGTCACTGGACCATACCCCACAAGGTATAAAAGGGAGCGTGGTGGCCAGTCAAACCTTGTGACGAACAAAGCTGAAAGCTTCCACGCCATTCTGCATTGCCGGACTTTTGCTATAGACTTTGCTGGATTATCTCTGGATTTGATTGACTCCGTAATTATTGAGCTGTTTCTTTTGATGTATCAGAAGTGGGGAGAAGTTATCTCTCCTCTTTGTAAATAATAAACTCTTGGCAGGCAGCCACTAGGTTGTTGCCAAGTTCCGTTATCATAAGGAAAAGGATTTTGCCGGCAGGTTTGGTCTTTAACTCTTGAACGTCTGTTGGTGTGTGTGCGTGGGGTTGGGGACAGAACAAGTAGTTGCAAGGACTGGCTGGCCCTGCCCACCCCGCCCCTCCCAGGAGTCTCCATGCGGCTCGTTTTGGATGCCAGGTAAGTGCAGTGCCCACACGGAGGCTCTGGGAGGGCAAAAAACGGGCCTCCTGGAAGTTTTGGAAGTCTGGAAATGGGCCTGTTTCCTGCTTCTGGAGGGCCTCCAGAGCCTGGGGGAGGCCGGTTTCGTCCTCCCAGAGGCTCGAGGAAAGCCTCTGGAGTCTGGGGAGAGCAAAAAACAGGCCTCCCAGAAGTTCCGGAAGTCTGGAAACAGGCTCGCCTCCGGAGCCCAGGGATGCCATTTTTACCTTCCTGGAGGCTCAAGGAAAGCCTCTGGAGCTTGGGGAGGGCAAAAATGCCCCCCCACTGTGGTGCAGGAGGCTGGTTCTCTGCCCTAATGAGTGGGTGGGCGTGGCCATGTTGGGCATGGCCAGGGGGTGTGACAGACAGCAATCAGCCTCCTGCACCCCCTGGGAGCAAAAATGGGATGCGGGGGGGGCGCTGCCCTCCCCTCCCCCCGTGGCCTGTTTTGGGCCTAAGATGCCTCCCTGAAGCCTTCTGGGAACGAAAACGGGCCATGAGGGGGCCCACAAACATCCCTGTACCCCATTCTGGGCCTAGGAGGCCTCCCTGAACTTATCTGGGAGCAAAATTGGGCCCCTGGGGACTCCTGGAAGGGGCGGGGCAGGAAGGGGTGGAACCAGCCAGCCATATAACTACCGGTTCGCCCAAACTCGCCCGAACCGGCTGAATCCCATCACAAGCATAGAGACTCTGTGCTTGTGTGAATCAGAAGTACCTTTTCCAAATCATGTTTGTAGAATGCACAAACCCTGACATTTTTTTTGTCATTGTCGACAGAGCCAGCCATCTCACATCCCTCCTGGGGGAAAAAAAAAACCCGAACATGTGTAAACGCAAAAAAAGTATAAAGTAAGATTAGAAACATCAAAGGAAGCAAAACTCTCTCTATCTCGGGTGGCATTTGCAGTTTATTCCCACATAAGCAATGGAAGTTTAAAGAGGCCATGGAAAATAAGCAGCAGCCAGGAGGATGTTGCTTTGCTGGAAAACTCTGGCAACAAGATTAAAAAGCAATAAATGAGATTTAGAATACCAGATTCAGGTAGATAAGGATGCTATGAATAGAATCGTGGGCTTAAGACTGACTCTGGCACTGATTAAGAAACTCTTTTGTCAGCCACGGTAGCATAGTTTCATAGCCAAATGTCAGAATGGCTGCACTGAAATTACGGTACTGATAAGTGGAGCGGTGGCGCAGTGGTTAGAATGCAGTATTGCAGGCTAACTCTGCCCGACTGCCAGCAGTTCGATTCTCACCAGGCTCAAGGTTGACTCAGCCTTCCATCCTTCTGAGGTCGGTAACATGAGAACCAGATTGTTAGGGGCAATTGGCTGACGCTGTAAACCGCTTTGAGAGGGCTTTAAAGCACTGTGAAGCGGTACATAACTCTACGTACTATTGCTATTTTGAATTGGATCGTGAAAAGCCTTCGTTATTTATGTGAGAACTGAATCATACATGCAGCATCTTGAACCCCCCTAGCAGGATCTGCATTTTCATCCAGATGCATTGCGAAGGCTTTTCCTACCCCGAGTAGCAAAAAACTAGGGAGAATTATTGATTTTATGTAATGCATGGAGTTTACGGTACCGTGTTTCATTTTTCTATTGGTTTTCGTATATTTCTATTTTTTCTCTCCTTTTTTCTCTTTTTTCTACATTAAATCAATACAAAAATAAATATTAAAACAACCGCTGTTGGAATATAGTTGTGCTGTGCCCCATTGTTTGAACATGAAGGTTCTGTTGTGACCCAGGCCCAAGTAGGTAGTAATCGATGCAAACGGTTCCAAAACAAACAGACTTTATTAGAACAGCTGAGAATTAACTCATTCTCAGCGTAGTCCAAACTGAATTAAAACAAACTCTTCATAACACAAATTCTTCAGTCTAATCACCAACCTTGGTATAATTAGGCAAACTGCCAAAGGCTTCTCTTGGCAAAAGTTCAAAAGCAGAAGACGCCGACAAGAGATAAGTGCAGCAAGACTATCAACGTTGTTTTCCGACAAAGAGCCCAAAAGCCGTTGCTGGTCTTTTAAGCCTTATGGGAGGGGCCAATCATCTCTTGGCCCTACTCCTGAGTCATCCTCTCTGCTTTAGCTGCTCCTGCCTTCTAGAAGCTCTTCTCATATGTGCACTAGGAACAGGCTCCTCCTGTTCCTCTGCCTCTCTGCTGTCAGCCTCTAGATGCTCTGGAATCCACACCTCACTCCCCGATGGCCCTGGCCCCATCTCTGCCTCCGATGCAGAGCCCTCGTCCGAGCCTTCTCCAGACTCCAGGACTGGCCCATGTTCTTCCTCAGCCTCATCGCTGTCCGACTCCGCTGCCAGTTCTGCAGGCTGCTGGAGAACCACAACAGGTTCTTTATGTCATAGTACAGGTGGTTCTCAACATATGGCCTTCATTTAGTGACTGTTTGAAGTTGCGATAGCACTGAAAAAAGTGGCTTATGACCGTTTTTCATACCTATGACTGTTGCCGCATCCTCATGGTCACATGGTCAAAATTCAGAAGCTCGGTAAACTGACTCATATTTATGACGGTTGCAGTGTCCTGGGGTCATGTGATCACCTTTTGCAACCTTCTGAAAAGCAAAGTCAATGGTCAAATTCATTAAATTAATAACTTAAGCTTAATAAAAGCAGTGATTCACTTAACAATGGTGGCAAGAAAGGTCGTTAAATGGAGCAAACTCACTTAACAACTGTCTCCCTTAGCAACAGAAAGTTTAGGTTCCATTGTGGTGGTAAGTCGAGGACTACCTGTACATAACAGATGAAAGAGTTGATGTTAAACGTACAACGATCACTTTCAGCTTTTAGCAAAAAGTCACTGGGCATCTCTGATTCCTTTTTAATAAGGACCAGACCTCTTAAATTGTAACTCTTAAGAACTGTGGAAGTGCGTCATGTTTTGTGTTCTTGCGTTTGTTCAAAAAGAACAAAACCCATTCATTTCACATCCAACCCTTTTCTGCATTTGTTTCAGCCGCTCCAAGGTTATATCATCTCATTCCAGATGGTGAAATCGCCAGCATTAAGGTCAACCGCAGGAACCCCCACGAAGCTCTTGCCATTAGAGTAGTGGGGGGCAGCGAAACGCCTTTGATTCACGTCATCATTCAACACATTTATCGAGACGGCATCATTTTCAAAGATGGAAGGCTACTGCCGGGAGATATGATCCTGAAGGTAAACGTTCAGAGAATTGAGCAGGGGAATAAAAGGTTTTTTTTTTAAAAAAAAAATTGATTTATATGCCGCCCTTCTCCGGAGACTCAGGGCGGCTTACAATGCGTTAAGCAATAGCCTTCATACTTTTGTATATTTATACAAAGTCAGCTTATTACCCCCACAAACTGGGTCCTCAATTTACCTACCTTAGAAAGGATGGAAGGCTGAGTCAACCTTGAGCCTGGTAAAGATTCGAACCTGCAGAAATTGCAGGCAGCTGTGTTAATAACAGGGTGCATTAAACCACTGTACTACCAAGGCTCCTCAGGGATGGAGGAATGTTTGAACAGGGGTGGGCTTCAAAAATTTTAGCAAGGGGTTCTCTGCCCAGTTGCTGGGTGGGTGTGGCCATGGTGGGCGTGGCCTAGTCGGCCTCCTGCACCACGGCGGGGGGGGGCGTTTTTGCCCTCCTCGGGCTCTGGAGGCTTTCCTCGAGCTTCCGGGAGGGCGAAAACGGCCCCCCCCAGGCTCTGGAGGCCCTTCCCTAAGTTCCGGTAGGCCTGTTTTCATCCTTCCCAAGCCTCCACACGCACCCTGCACTTACCTGCATCCAAAACAGGCCGCGTGGGGACTCCTGGGAGGGGAGGGGCGAGGTGGGCAGGGCCAGCCAGGAATGGGATTTGGGGGTTCTCCGAACTGCACAGAATCTTAGCTAGATTTTTCTCCCGAACTCCTGCGAACCTCCAGCAGCCCACCCCTGGGTATCCCCAATACAATGTTCAAAGTTCTGAATGACAGCTTATTTGAATTTCATGTCTCCTTTTGTTGCCTTCTACATGCTGTCTGAATATTTCACACTCCCACAGCGGGAGACAGCCAAGCTGGTTCAGGAATTCTGGGAGTTGAAGTCCACAGGTTGTAAAAGGGCCACAGTTGCCCACCCCTGGCTTACAGCATAGAATCAGGCCTAAAATGTACTAAAGTAAGCCCTTATTTAACCCTGCTGGCACTTACTGTGTCTCAAGGTCACATGATCCCGTTTTGCATTCTTCTGACAAGCAAAGTCAATGGGGAAGCCAGATTCACTTAATGTCAGGTTTCGATGTCGTCTCAGATAAAATAAAATGCATTTCCAAAGACATAGTCTTTGAAGAAATCTTTCATTTTATTAAGCACGACAACCTGTCCCCGATTGTGGCATAGCCAACTCTGACTTCCTGACCCCAAACCTTCCCTTTCCGTTCCCCAATTCTCCGCGTCTCATTGGCCCTCTTCCAAATCACTCTCCCCATATCTATTACTTCAGCTCCTAGGAATGTCCCCCCTCCCATCTCATTTCCGAGGGGATATTATCTTCAAGGAAAATAAGTAGGTGAGAAGTCAAGCGTCCTCTTGCCAGCTGCCCCCTCTTCTCCTTCTTATGTCAGCACTAGAGTAAATGCAGGTTGAAGTGCTGACACTTAACAGCCAGGTTACTAACTTATCAACTGCAGTGATTCAGTTAACAACTGTGGCAAGAAAGGTCGCAAAAGGAGGAAAAGTCACTTAACAAATGTCTCACTTAACAACGGACATTTTGGGCTCAATTGTAGTCATAAGTCGAGGACTACCTGTACGGAAGAATAAACCCATTTTCTAGCACTGAAACAGTGGTGGGTTGCCCCGGTTCGCACCGATTCTATAGAACCGGTACTAAAACCGGCGGGAGGCTCCGCCCACCGACCCCAATATCATCAAAATGCTTCTGCGCATGTGCAGAAGAGCACGTGTGTGTGTGAGTAAAGCTGGCACGCGCGCGCGGTCCCACTACAAACCGGTAGTAAAGGTAAGTAGAACCCACCCCTGCACTGAAACATGAACGGATTTCTTTAGGATTAGGAGCTTTAGAAATACTCCATCTATCTCTGTCTCCAACATTATTGCTGAAGCTTCTTTACATCTTTTTTTTTTTTAATCGCAGAGTAGAATAGTTTTACTTGCTGGGGAAAAGTTATGTTTGACAGAACCTTCTTAGAGAGTTAATTGCTCTACCATGAAACAGTATCGCTAGATCTTTTATTTATTTTTTCTTAATAGCCTTGGAAGCACTAGCAGAGGTAGGGGCAAATATCCTAGCAAAACATATAAAAACAGCTTAAACAAATCATGGGTATGAAATGTTTTGGTTGGGAGCCATTTCAACGGTATGTGACTTCCCGAACATTTAAACCTAAGACTTTCTGCAAGGTAATATGGATAGATATCGATTCTAGAGAAGAAATGGGACAGAAAACAGCGTTCCTGCAGACCGGCAGTAAATTCAGAGTATGATAAGTGAGGAACTGCTGGACTTGTCTAAGGAAAATAAAAATTGTAAAAAAAAAATGATTTTTGTTACAGAGCTGTCGAAGCCTGGAATATCTTACCCAATTCACTTGTCCCAGCCATTAACGTCCCCAGTTTTAATTCTAACTTAACCTCTGTGGACTTTAAGAGGTCCTTAAGGAGGCGGGCATAACTGCACTAACATGCCTATTGTCTCTGTCACATTTTAATACTTTACCTAATATTTAAAAATACTAATATTTGAATTTGTCATTTTCGTTTGACGAGTAAACAAATAAAATAAAAAAACCAGCCTTTTTCTCACAAGAAAGTTGTGAGGGAGGGGTGTTTAAGAGAGGAGGGTGCATTGTGGTGGAAGCTATCACTGCCACAAAAAATCATCCACGATAGATTAACATTTAAAAGAAAAGAGAAAAGGAAGAAACAAATACTCTTTAACATGGGATTTGTTTTACCAATGGCTATCTAACAGAAACAGAGGTTAGAAACTAAAAAGATTAGAAGGATAATAATAAAAAAAAAATTCATTGAAAATGTTGCAAGGATAAACTAATTGTATTATTACTTTGTGATTAATATTGATATGTTTATTATGATTACTATTATGATTATTGTTGTACTTTACTTAAAACTGTGCCCAGACACTGTTCGAATAGAATAGAATAGAATAGAATAGAATAGAATAGAATAGAATAGAATAGAATAGAATAGAATAGAATAGAATAGAATAGAATAGAATAGAATTCTTTATTGGCCAAGTGTGAGTGGACACAGAAGGAATTTGTCTTTGGTGCATACACTCTCAGTGTACATACAAAGACAAGATACATTCATCAAGAATCATAAGGTAAAACACTTAATGACAGTCATAGAACAGAACAGAATAGAACAGAATAAAATAGAATTCTTTATTGGCCAAGTGTGAGTGGACACACAAGGAATTTGTCTTTGGTGCATACGATCTCAGTGTACATACAAAGACAAGATACATTCATCAAGAATCATAAGGTAAAACACTTAATGACAGTCATAGAACAGAACAGAACAGAACAGAATAGAACAGAATAGAATAGAATTCTTTATTGGCCAAGTGTGAGTGGACACACAAGGAATTTGTCTTTGGTGCATACACTCTCAGTGTACATACAAAGACAAGATACATTCATCAAGAATCATAAGGTAAAACACTTAATGACAGTCATAGAACAGAACAGAACAGAATAGAACAGAATAGAATAGAATTCTTTATTGGCCAAGCGTGAGTGGACACACAAAGAATTTGTCTTTGGTGCATACGCTCTCAGTGTACATACAAAGACAAGATACATTCATCAAGAATCATAAGGTAAAACACTTAATGACAGTCATAGAACAGAACAGAACAGAATAGAACAGAATAAAATAGAATTCTTTATTGGCCAAGTGTGAGTGGACACACAAGGAATTTGTCTTTGGTGCATACACTCTCAGTGTACATACAAAGACAAGATACATTCATCAAGAATCATAAGGTAAAACACTTAATGACAGTCATAGAACAGAACAGAACAGAATAGAACAGAATAAAATAGAATTCTTTATTGGCCAAGCGTGAGTGGACACACAAGGAATTTGTCTTTGGTGCATACGCTCTCAGTGTACATACAAAGACAAGATACATTCATCAAGAATCATAAGGTAAAACACTTAGTGTACATACAAAGACAAGATACATTCATCAAGAATCATAAGGTAAAACACTTAATGACAGTCATAGAACAGAACAGAACAGAATAGAACAGAATAGAATAGAATTCTTTATTGGCCAAGCGTGAGTGGACACACAAGGAATTTGTCTTTGGTGCATATACTCTCAGTGTACATACAAAGACAAGATACATTCATCAAGAATCATAAGGTAAAACACTTAATGACAGTCATAGAACAGAACAGAACAGAATAGAACAGAATAAAATAGAATTCTTTATTGGTCAAGTGTGAGTGGACACAGAAGGAATTTGTCTTTGGTGCATATACTCTCAGTGTACATACAAAGACAAGATACATTCATCAAGAATCATAAGGTAAAACACTTAGTGATAATCATAGGGTACAAATAAGCAATTAAATCATACTAGGAAACAATCAATATCAATATAAATCGTAAGGATACAAGCAACAAAGTTACAGTCATGCAGTGGGAGGAGATGGGTGATAGGAACGATGAGAAGACTAATAGTAATAGTAGTGCAGACTAATGTGAATAGTTTGACAGTGTTGAGGGAATTCTTTGTTTATCAGAGTGATGGCGTTTGGAAAAAAACTGTTCTTGTGTCTAGTTAGATATGACTGACCCACAGTTCTGTCTTCCAGGTCAACGGCATAGATATCAGAAACGTACCCCACAGCTATGCCTTGTTCGTCCTGAGTCAACCTTGTCAAGTCCTCCGTCTCACTGTGCTCAGGGAGCAAAGGTACCAGTGTGGGAATTCTGGACTTTACCCTGATGTTCCCTGCCACAGGGATGAGAATTTGCACATTGTTCTGAACAAAAGTAACCCAGAGCAACAGCTGGGCATCAAGTTGATCAGTAAAGCCAACGAGGAGGGAGTCTTCGTGTTCAAAATGCTGGAAGGAGGCCTAGCTGCCCGTGACGGGGAACTTCGAGAGGACGATAAGGTTTTAGCCATTAACGGGCACGACTTACAGCACGGAAGTCCAGAAAGCGCAGCCCAATTAATACAAGTAGGTTGAAAGAGCTTCCTCAGTCAGAACACATCTGAGAAATGGGGTTAACGTTTGTTTGAGACAAAGAATGCAAACCGCCGTGTCTGCAGAGAAAAGGGGGAGAATCTGCCCTGTTTTTATTGTTGCCACAACTTTAACAGATGAACAGAGTTGGAAGGGACTTTGTAGGTCATTTGGTTCAGGGGTCAGCAACCTGCGGCTCTCGAGCTGCATGTGGCTCTTTCACCCTTTTTGCCCTAAAGACGTTTTTGTTTCATCAAGTCAGGCTGGCCTGACCTACGCTTTTTAAAAAGAATTGTTTTAAAAAATTAGGGGTTTTAATATAGGGTTTTTAACTATGGGCCAAATTGATTTAATTGGATTTTAATATTGTTTTAAATTTTGTATCTGTGTATTTTATTTGCTGGCTGTTCACCGCCCCGAATCCCTCGGGAGAGGGGGCGGTATATAAATATAATAATAAGCTAACTAACTAACACTTCTGCTGCGGCTCTCTGTCACTCAAAATATGCGTCACAACCGACAATGTGCAACACCCACCGGCACGCGATTTATTGAGCTTTTCAACTCCCGGTAGGCCAACTATGGATAAATCCAAGAAAAGAAAAGTTTCAGAAGAAAACAGAATGTTTAATTCAACTACATATGCTAGTTTTGTGGCCGCTCAAGAAAGAGTCAGGCACGGGGAGGGTTTTGTGGCTCCCGGTGTTTTCTTTTCTGTGGGAAACGGGTCCAAATGGCTCTTTTGAGTGTTTAAGGTTGCAGATCCCTGATCTAGTCCAACCCCCCTCCCAAGCAGGAGACCCTACACCATTTCTGACAGATGGCAGTCCAGTCTTTTCTTGAACGCTTCCAGTGGTGAAGCTCCCACAACTTCCGAAGGCAACTTCTGTTCCATTGGTTGAGTGCTCTCACTGTCAGAAAATTTCTCCTTATTTCTAGGTTGAATCTCTCCTTCATCAATTCCCATCCATTATGGAATCAGATCTTAGGGTGCTTTGGAAAATAGCTTGACCGTCCCCCCCCCTCCTTCCTCTCTGTGGCAGCCCTTCAAATAAAACTTTATAATGTATCCAGAAGGCATTTTCTTAAATCTGTTTAAAATCAATCTGGTATGAGCGCAGCCATTTTGTGAATGTGTCTGAAAATTGAAAATTTGGTTATGCAGCCAAGTAACTACTTCTCCCTGTGTGTCAATATGCAGGCTAGCAAGAAGCAGGTTCACCTCAGCATTTCCAGGCAAACCAGGCGACAGACCCCGGATATCTTGCAGGAAACTGGCTGGGATTGCCACGGTAACCACCTGCCCTTCCTTGCTGACAAGGTAAGGCCTACACTCCTCCTCCTCTTCCTCTTCCTCCTCTTCCTCCTCTTGCTCCTCCTTCTGATGAGGGTTGACTAACGTACTAATGTCTCTAAGTATCACCTCTGGAAAGCATTGTCCAAAACAATGCATTTTAGGTTTGCGCTTGTTTATGTACCTTGAGGAATTGCTGATTTCTGAATGAGGAGAAGGAAGAGCACAGCAGCTGAGAAAGCAGAGCTGGAGAAAAAGGAAAATCATAGCACATTGTTCTGTGTGGGTGGGTGTCCTGCAGGGCTCCGTAGGTTCCTTCCAGGTTAATGATTTTAAAATTAAGAAGCTAACCTGCTTTTCCTTCATCTGGAACAAAAAATGTGAAGGAAAGACTTCATAGTGGTTTTAGAAATCCGTGCAATCTGGCCAAAGATTAGCAAAACTCATCCATTCATTGGCATCCTTCAGTCTCAAGAGACTATGGTGTCGTGCTCTGAAAAGAGGTCCTAAAACAGCATCTAGTGTGACTAAAAAGGCCAATTCGAGAGTGGCAATCCCTTCCATACTGAGGGCAGATACATTCTGTCCCCTGTCCAGCCTCCAGATTTCGCTGGTTCCAGGATTGCCTCTTTGCCTCAGCCTGCCGAACAAATGTCTCTTCGAATTGGAGAAGGCCATGCTGCGTCTTTAGCCTCCAAGCTGAACAATCGGAGGTCAAGGTTTCCCAGTTGCTAATGTCCATTCCCAGGGCCTTTAGGTCCCTCTTGCAGATATCCTTATATCGCAGCTGTGGTCTCCCTCCGAGGTGCTCTCCCTGCAGTAATTCTCCGTACAGGAGATCTTTCGGAATCCAAAACTATAGTCTTAATTTAAATTTAATGATAATCGAGAGAGGTATGTTAGGTTGGAGGGTCAAGTGGTGTACCCATTTCCCCCCATTTTTACAGCATTTAAACGATCCCCTGTATCAACAGGAAGCATGAGAGGCTCAGATTCTTTAGTGTCCCTGTTACAGTCCCTGTTTGGGGTTCTAAATTATAATTCCAGTTAAAAGACAGCAGAGGTGGATCTTATACTACAGTTCCCACACCCATATATTCAAAGCCCCATTCCGTTAGAGCAGTGGTAACATTCAGCTGGTTCAGTCAAACCTGTTGTTAAATTGCCGTCTGGCCCCTCCCCTCCCTGTCCCTCCCCACCCCGCCCCTTCCAGGAGTCCCCCGCAGCCCATTTTTGCTCCCAGGAGGCTGCAGGGAGACCTACTAGGCCCAAAATGGGGCATAGAGGGACGGTGCACCTCCCCATGGCCCATTTTTGCTCCCAGGGGGGTGCTGGAGGCCAAGTGCTGCCTGTTACATCCCCTGGCCACGCCCACCATGGCCACGCCCACCCAGCCGGTCATTAGGGCAGAGAACCGGTTGTTAAATTATTTGAATCCCACCACTGCAAGTGTGTATGTGTGTCTGTGTGTTGCCTGAAAAGGAGGCGGCGCAGGGGTGAAATCCAGCAGGTTCTGACAGGTTCTGGAGAATCGATAGCGGAAATTTTGAGCAGTTCGGAGAACCAGTAGCGGAAATTTTGAGTAGTTCAGAGAACTGGCAAATACCACCTCTGGCTGGCCTCAGGAGTGGGGAGGAAATGGAGATTTTCCCATATCCTTCGCCTGGAGTGGGGTGGGAATGGAGATTTTGCAGTATCCTTCCCCTGCCACCCCCACCAAGCCACGCCCACAGAACTGGTAGTAAAAAAATTTGGATTTCACCACTGAGGCAGAGATTCCATCAAACAGCTATGGGCGCCATATTAACTTTTCAGATCTGCCTCACCACACCTGTGGCAACCAGTCTGCCTCTTTTTTTAAAAAAAATGAACACTTTATTTTTTTTATTTATTTATTTTATTATTCATATTTCTATGCCACCCACTCTCTGAGGACTCTGGGTGGCTTACACCAAAGACAGTATACTAAATAGCATATTGCCCCCAACAATCTGGGTCCTCGTTTAAAGACAAATATACAGTATAAACAAATACAAAGCAGAATAAAGATGAATAAACTAGGGATTGAAACACGTCATGGAGGTTTTAGCTTTTTGGCATGCCTTAAAAATATGGGGTAGAAACGTTTCTAAATTGGCATAACAAGCTCCATGGCCCCAGATGGGATCAAAGACATTGTTTACTTTCTTATTACTGGTTTTATTAATATGTCATTGGCTATTTTAGTATTATTGTTAGGAAAGTGTTATGGCTTCTTGTGTTTCTTTGCTGCCACCTAGTGGTCACGTGGATATTTACAAATCTAGAAATTTTGTATACCGCTCATGCCTAAAAGCGTTACAAATAAAAGTATTAGACAACTGCTTAAACAAATTGTTGAATGAAGCTGGAAAGGGTTTCTAAAGTTGCCTCAGAATTTTTACCCACCTCCCTGCTATCTAGCGCATATCTTCTGATTCCTGCTGGAATCATCTAAGTCAGTGGTCGGCAACCTTAAACACTCAAAGAGCCACAAAGGTCCTAACCGGAAGCCCCCGCTCAATTCTGGAGCCGACCGGAAGTCCGGTTCCCCCATCATAGTTTCCTCCTAACGCGGCATCCTTTTTCTTCAACCTGTCCTAACCAAAAGCCCTATTAATTGTGGAGCCAACCAGCAACAGGGAGCCGCAGCAGAGGGAGGAAAGAGCCACACGCGGCTCCAGAGCCGCAGGTTGCTGATCCCAGATCTAAGTGAATCCCTTCACGCATGAATTATTTTCTTTACACTATTGCAAAAACAAAATCTCTGTGCTGTCCTTTTAAAATCGCATGAGTGGGAGTTCCTTTGAAGAGGCTTATTTCCCAGTTGTTAGGTAATAGATGTTATCCCGATTTTATAGAGTTTTGGAGAGGCTTCAGTGTCCAAATCAAGTTGCTGCCCTATATACTTCGACATTGATCTGATGGGTTTTACACCCGTGTGACAGAGGCAAAAAGTAATTGCGTGCACAATCACCCAGGTATCATACAGGCCGTTATCATGTTTAAATGTTTCCACTTTATAGAATAATTTGATTTAACTGTCCCCATCCTTTCCCCCCCACCCCTTTTCTTACTTTGAGAGTCAACTCTCGGATTAGAAATTTCTAGAACACAGATGTAAATGTGGGGCCAATATTGCTTTCAAGTTTCTAATATCCAGTGCCAAGAATAAGCTTCAGCCTTCAACATCATTTGTTATTATAAAGTGGTTCAGCTGTCCCTTTTGGCAATGGAAACCCATGACATCCTGCCTCTATGAGGAAAGAACCTGACTCTGAAGCCAGTGACAATTGTAAACATTGGCTTGTCCAGCACCAAAGATCAGGGAAGCTGGGAGGCACTCGGATGATTGCGTATCCAGATTTCACTAAACTTCCATTTGGAGTGAATTGTGCAATGTCAGACATTTCTACACCGTGCACGAGGCAAGATGCCAACTGAAGGGAACCGTAAAGATTCAGTGGTGGGATGCTCCCGGTTTGGTCCGGTTCTATAGAACCGGTAGTAAAACCGGCGGGAGGCTCCGCCCACCCGCCACGACGTCATCATGGGTGATGTGTGCATGCGCAGAAGCGCATGTGCGCTCCCGCTGCGAACCGGTAGTAAAAGTAAGTGGAACCCACCCCTGGTAAGATGATCTGATATTTGCGTCTTCAGGTGTTCTTCCCAAGAAATTCTCGCCTTGATCAACACCCTTAATTCCTGTAGGTAAAACGGGCAGAAATTGGGATTCGAAGGGCAGAATGTGATTGAATGGTTATGCGTGTAGCATGTCAAGAGCATCTTAAAGCAGTTATATCTTTCTGTGAGTATGTAGCTGGCAGAGAATCTCACAAAAAGATGGAATTAAGATATGACTCTGCCCTCTTGTAATCACACATTGCCCTTTAAATCCAGAATGCTGTACAATAGCAATATCAGTAACAACTGATATACAGCTTCACAGTGCTTTACAGCACTCTCTAAGCAGTCAGCATAACGCCCACAATCGGGGTCCTCATTTTACCAACCTTGGAAGAGTGGAAGCCTGAGTGTATGTGTGTGTATCATTCACATACATATACATACTGCAATATCTATCTATCTATCTATCTATCTATCTATCTATCTATCTATCTATCTATCTATCTATCTATCTATCTATCTATCTATCATCCTCATCATCATATCTATCTATCTATCTATCTATCTATCTATCTATCTATCTATCTATCTATCTATCTATCTATCATCTATCTATCATCCTCATCATCATATCTATCTATCTATCTATCTATCTATCTATCTATCTATCTATCTATCTATCTCTATCATCTGTCAGTCTATCATATCTATCATCATATCTATCATCTATCCTCTATCTATCATAACTATCTATCATCTATCTATCTATCTATCTATCTATCTATCTATCTATCTATCTCTATCATCTGTCCATCCATCCATCCATCCATCCATCTATCTATCTATCTATCTATCTATCTATCTATCTATCTATCTATCTATCTATCTATCTATCTATCTATCATCATATCTATCATCTCTTTATCATCTCTCTATCATATCTATCAATCTATATCTATCTATCTATCTATGTATCACTATATCTATCTCTATCATCTGTCCATCCATCCATCCATCTCTCTCTCTCCCTCTCTATCATCATATCTATCATCATATCTATCAACTATCTATCTATCATCTCTCTATCTCTATCTCTATACTATCATCTTATCTATCATATCTATTATCTCTCTATCATCTATCTATCTATCATCTATCTCTATCTATCTATCTATCTATCTATCTATCTCTATCATCTGTCAGTCTATCATATCTATCTATCATCATATCTATCCTCTATCCTCTATCTATCATATCTATCTATCATCTATCTATCTATCTATCTATCTATCTATCTATCTATCTATCTATCATCTATCTATCTATCTATCTATCATCTCTTTATCATCTCTCTATCATATCTATCAATCTATATCTATCTATCTATCTATGTATCACTATATCTATCTCTATCATCTGTCCATCCATCCATCCATCTCTCTCTCTCCCTCTCTATCATCATATCTATCATCATATCTATCAACTATCTATCTATCATCTCTCTATCTCTATCTCTATACTATCATCTTATCTATCATATCTATTATCTCTCTATCATCTATCTATCTATCATCATATCTATCAATCTATCATCTATATCTATCTATCTATCTATCTATCTATCTCTATCATCTGTCCATCCATCCATCCATCCATCCATCCATCCATCCATCCATCCATCCATCCATCCATCTATCTATCTATCTATCTATCTATCTATCTATCTATCTATCTATCTATCTATCTATCTATCTATCTATCTATCTCTATCATCTGTCCATCCATCCATCCATCCATCCATCCATCCATCCATCCATCCATCCATCCATCCATCCATCCATCCATCTATCTATCTATCTATCTATCTATCTATCTATCTATCTATCTATCTATCTATCTATCTATCTATCTCTATCATCTGTCCATCCATCCATCCATCCATCCATCCATCCATCCATCCATCCATCCATCCATCCATCCATCTATCTATCTATCTATCTATCTATCTATCTATCTATCTATCTATCTATCTATCTATCTATCTATCTATCTATCTATCTATCTATCTACCATCTATCTTGCAATGTTCAAAGACGGATATCAGCCTCCCAGAATAAATTGCTGCCAACATTTACGTAACAATGAATATTAAAACGGAGGCAATCTATTGGGACGTCCCTATCAATGGTGCCCCCACAGTAATGCTATAAGCCTAGATGGAATTGGTTATTTTAAAAAATATCACCCCTGGGAACATTACCTTGTAACTAAAGGCCTTGGTTATCAGTACTAAAACTAAGCACAGAATACATTTCAATTTCTTCCACTTTGCCCCACTTTCCCCTCATTCCCTGCATAAATGTTATTTTATATCTAAAAGGAAAGAAGGAAACCCGTTCACCAGCATTCCTTTTGAGCCTTTAAGATTGCTTGGCATTTCTTGCAACCTAAATGAGAAGACGTCGCTTTTAAGAGAAACTTCTAAAAGGCAATTTTGCTCATGACCTAAGGAGAAATCGGTAATTTCCTCCTCCTCCACCTAAGAAAATGAAGTTGGTGACAGCAAATCAGTCTTGAAGAGATCAACATCATTTTCTTTGTGGAAGTATTTTTTTAAGAATAGGCTATTTTACTGAGACAGAGGAAGTAGAATTTGCATGTTTAGGTTCAAAAGTTCGCTGACTTGCAAAAAAAATAAAAGAAAAAGAAAAAAAGGATGTTTCCTTTCAAACCAGCACACTTGCCAGCGAGAAATATCACAAAAATAGAAATGAAGTTAAGATGGATTATTTTATTGCTAAGGAGGTGAAGGAATGGTTTCCTGGCTTAGGAAGGGCACAGAATCCTTCCCCAACAGGGAGTATTTGCAGGGTGTGGTGGAAAATACCAGGATGGTCGGTCACAATAGCGCAATCAAGACTCTGCCGGTGTTTTATGTGTAACGCACAAGACAGGCCTGGCTTTGATTGCACTGATGCGACGACCATCTTTGATTTCTTTTGGCCACTCCTTGCAAACACCCTTGTTCCACAAGGATCTGAGACAGGAGTGAAATCCAGCAGGTTCTGACAGGTTCTGGAGAACCGGTAGCGGAAATTTTGAGTAGTTCGTAGAACCGGCAAATTCCATCTCTGGCTGGCCCCAGGGTGGGGAGGGAATGGGAATTTTACAGTATCCTTCCCCTGGAGTGGGGTGAGAATGGGGATTTTGCAATATCGTTCTCCTGCCATGCCCACCAAGCCACACCATGTCCACCAAGCCACACCCACAGAACCAGTAGTAAAAAAAATTGGATTTCACCATTGATCTGGGATAAGTAAGAATCCAAGAGGATTTGGGCTTTTCACTGCCAGATGCTACGTTTCTGAAATTCTAGTTTTTTGTAATTTTACCCCTACAAAACAGTATTTGGAATCTTTAGAAAGATAAGCAGGAGGACCTTCAGTTCTTCATAAACAGAGTCAGAGAAATATCCGGGAGAGAGGGAGAGAGAGAGAACCTAGTACATATGAAGAAATGTCCTAGGTGTTGGGACCTAGGCTTCCTGAGTCATTAAAACATACAAGTAGTCCCAAAAACCTCTTTTATTGCAACAGCTGTGAATTACGTTCATTCACAGCTGAGTCCCAATTAGTTGCAAAAAAGTCCTTTGGGAGAAGTCCTTCAGGATAATCACCAACCTTTATCTCCCTTGACTCTCTGCCAAAGACCTACTTGGCAAAGCCACACGGAGTCCAGAATCAAACAGAGATGCCGACTGGGAACAGAATTAACAACGTTGCTTTCCTGCAAAGGGCCCACGTGCCTTTGCTCCTCTTTTAAGCCTTATGGGAGGGGCCAATCATCTCCAGGCCTTACTCTCGAGTCATCCCTTTAGTTCTAATTAATCTTGCCTTCTGGCAGCTCTGCGCATGTGCACACTAGGAACAGGCTCCTGTTCCTCTCCTCTCTGATATCCGACTTTGAAGTCTCCAGAGTCCGCACATAACTCCCAGATGGTCCTGGCCCCATCTCTGTCTCCAATGCAGAGCCCTCCTCTGAGCCTTCCCCAGACTCCAGGACTGGCCCATGTTCCTCCCCAGCCTCCTCACTGTCTGAGTCCACTGTCAGCTCCGCAGGCTGCTGGCGGACCACAACACTAGGGACTTGTCCTATGGCAAAAAAATATTGGTTAAACGTAAAAATGTGGCTAGAAGAAATGATAAAACAACAAAAAGATCTAAAACCAGAGATGTTCTCGTTGGGTATCCTACTGGAGAAATACCGGAGAAATAAAAGAAATACATATTCAATTTTATATGTGGTAACAGCAGCGAGAATTGTGTATGCACAAAATTGGAAAAATGAAAATATACCTATAGAGGAAAATGTAATAAAGAAAATACTAGAACAGTGATGCTGAAGTTTTTCGGCACCGAGTGCCCAAACCAGAATGTGCATGCATGCATGCACGCACCAGAGTGCCGGAAACCCGAATACCAGGTGGCCAGTGGGCATACGTGTGCCAGCCAGCTAGTCTTTTTCCAGTTAGTCTGGTTTCCAGCACTCTGGCATGGCTGATCTTCTGGCTGCTTTTCTGGTTTCCAGCACGCGCATGCGCACCGGTCACTGGTCTTCGGGTTTCCGGCACTCCAGTGCGCCAGCTGGCCGGCGCGCACAAACCAGAAGAGCTGCTGATGACAAAGAGAAGAAGAGCAGCTGGCGTGCGCAAACCAGAAAAGCAGCTGGCGACGGTGCAAGTGTCTGGCACATGTGCCATCGATTCGCCATCACGGCACTAGAATGTGCTGAAATGGATAGATTAAGATTGAAAATTAAGGATAAGGAGGAAACAGAATATTTTTTAACTTAGGAATTATTTTATCAATGGTTGGAAAATAGAAGCAGAAGTTAGAAATTTAGAATCAAGGAGGATATGTAAATAAAAATGAAGTAAATGTGCAATTAAATAATGAATATTGAATAGAATAGAATAGAATAGAATAGAATAGAATAGAATAGAATAGAATAGAATAGAATAGAATAGAATAGAATAGAATAGAATATTGGAGTGAAGAATAGAATAGAATAGAATAGAATAGAATAGAATAGAATAGAATAGAATAGAACAGAACAGAACAGAACAGAACAGAACAGAACAGAACAGAACAGAATAGAATAGAATAGAATAGAATAGAATAGAATAGAATTCTTTATTGGCCAAGTGTGATTGGACACACACGGAATTTGTCTTTGGTGCATACCCTCTCAGTGTACATAAAAGAAAAGATACGTTCGTCAAGAATCATAAGGTACAACACTTAATGATAGTCATAGGGTACAAATAAGCAATCAGGAAACAATAATAATGAGGATAAGTAAACATGATTAATAGACTTGGATGATAATCGTTACAAATGTGATGGTTATATAATGCTTGATATTATTAACTAATTATAGATAAAACTGAACAGAGTGTTTAATTTAATAACGGAAAATTTTTAATAGGGTTATGTGAAGAATATGGTGTATAGATTTTGAGAATAATAGTTATAGCTATTGTCTGTATAAGATTTATTATTTGTATTTAAAAGTGATTATATCTAGTCAGTACACTGCCGTTATGGATATGGACATTTTATATGTAACAAAGAAAATTGTATAATAAAAAATAATATTAAAAAAAAAAGAGCCCAACATTTCTGTTGTTAAGTGAAACATTTGTTAAGTGAGTTTTGCCCCATTTTATGACTTTTCTTGCCACAGTTGCTAAGTGAATCACTGCAACTGTTAAATTAGCAACACGGTGGTTAAGTGAATCCAGCTCCCCCGCTGACTTTGTTTATCAGAAGGTCGCAAAAGGGGATCACGTGACCCCAGGACAGTGCAACCGTCATAAATATGAATCAGTTACCAAGCATCTGAATTTTGATCACATGACCATGGGGATGCTGCATCGGTCGTAAGTGTGAAACACAGTCAAAAGTCCCTTTTCTCAGTGCCCTTGTAACTTTGAATGGTCACTAAATGAACTGTTGTAAGTCAGGGACTACCTGTATTTTTTGTATAAATACATGGTTCCAAAGTGTTGTGGCCCGTCAGTGCCCTGTGCAGATTGTAGCTGATTCCGACAGCGAGGAGGTTGGTGTGGTGCTGCACCAGCAGCCTGTGCAGCTGGCACTCGAGTCGGACAGTGAGGAGGCTGGAGAAGAGGTGGTGCCAGAGGCAGGGATTCAGCCAGGGCCTTCAGAACCTCCAGAAGCTCCTTTAACTGAAGAGGAAGAAGAGGAGGAGCCTCTTCTCGATGCACGGGCGCACAGAGCTGCCAAAAGGCAGGAGTGGCTCCTCAGGAGGAGGTCTCCTCGAGAGTAAGGCTTGGGGCTAATTGGCCACTCCCTTAGCCTATTTAAGGAGGAACGCCGATTGCAGCAAACTGTAGGGAACAACTTTAGTTCACTCTCCTTTGCGTCTGGATCCTCTGCAAAATTGCTTCTGGGCTTTCTGCCAACTCTAGCAAGACTGTGATTACATTATCTTAGAATTCTGGTAGGCTGTTAAGACAGTTTATTAACAGCCTTTGGTTGATAAAGACTGAGTTATTTGAGTAAAATAAGCTTTGTATAGAGTTTGTGTGTGCTGCGTTCTTTGGGGTCCGTAGCTGGGGCAGAACACAAAGTTCTCGTTCATAATTTTTGTTTCTGTATTATGGGTTGTGAAACTTTGTCACCATCTTTTCCACAATTATACGGCAGGGATAGTGAAGGCAGGTGAGTTAAGGAGGTGTACAATCAAACAACGAATGAATGATAAACTGGTCCCAATTAACCTACGGGAGAAGTTCTTTGCCCAGTGACTGAATTTATGTTTGCTCTTCGTCCTTCGCAGAGTGCCCTTCGTGCAGTTACCTGTCACGAAAAAGTGGTCATTGTCCGAAAAGATAATGCAGAGTCCCTGGGCATGACGGTGGCAGGAGGTCTATCTTCACACAGAGAATGGAATCTACCTATTTATGTCTTAAGTGTCGAACCGGGCGGAGTCATCAGCAGAGACGGCCGAATAAAAACAGGTGATTGCATCTCAGTTCAGAACATATTTTGAGATGGGAATCCACCTCAAAGCAACGTCATTTTTCAGTCTTCTTTGTGTAGTTTTAAAAATGTATTTAGCTGGAACAGCTTTTATGTTGGCTTCTTCTGTCATTACTGTACTGTTGAATCTTGGAGAAGTTAAATTAGACTGATTGGATTACTGGAAAACAAAAACATTAAAATAACAGGGTTGCAAGGGACTTTGGAGGTCTTTTAGTCCAATCCCCTGCTCAAACAGGAGACCCTATACCAGGCATGAAATGCACTTACCTTCGCTACTGTATCACAAATGTGAGCGCGCGCGCCTCCTTCACGTATACACAGAGCATCTTGCGTATGCTCAGTGGGTCAAAAATGAGACATGACGACATCCGGGTGGGTGGGTGGAGACTCCCGCCACTGGCTCTACCGGATAGCGCGATCCGGCTAGATCCAGCTGAATTTCACCACTGCCTTATACCCTTGATGGCGAACCTATGGCACGTTTTGCCAGAGGTGGCACGCAGAGCCCCCTCTGTGGGCACATGCGCCGTCGCCCCAGATCAGCCAGCTGGTTGTCAGGTTTCCAGCATTCTGGGGTGCATGCCTTCCGGTTTGGGTACGCTGTGCCACAAAGGTTGGCCATCACTGCCCTATACCATTCTGGACAAATGGTTGTCCAATGTCTTCTTGAAATCCTCCCGTTGTGGAGCACCCACAATCTCTGGAGGCAAGCCTTTCCACTGATTGATTGTTCTCACTGTCAGGAAATTTCTCCCTAATTCTAGATTGGATCTCTGTAATGATCTTCTCCCTGTTACTTCTTTCCTACACTTACCGTATTTTTCAGAGTATAAGACGCACCTTTTCTGCTGTAGGAAGTTAGCACCCACCCCTTTCCTAGAAGAATGAAATATTTTAGGAGATATTAAAAAGGCAGAATATTATGTTTCCCTGGTTGAGAAATGGAGAAACGTGTTTTAAAGACAAAGCAACTCCCATCTTCCTGCCTACCCCACCCCTTTGTTAATGGGCCAGAGGCAGAAACTCAATCTTTGACAATAGGACCCATCTGCAACACAATAGCAACAGAAACTCACCACATGGCACCTGGAAAGATTACATCAACCAGCAAGGCTAGCTAAGACCCCCACCCCCTGGGAGTCTGACAACCAATCAGGATACTCTTTCGGGGCCCCAGGAAGTTCAAAGCCAGAGAGAGCATAAAACCCGGGGACTTGCTGTATCTCGTCCCTTTTCTGTTCAGGAACTCAAACCATGTGATCCTGTCCACCATTAAACCATCTTTCCAAGCAGTCTCCATGTTTCCAGTGTCATTTTCCCCACTTGGAGCTGAACCCAGAAGGATATTTCTTCCTACACTGCGTCTTATACTCCGAATGTAGCCCCGCCCAGCCTCTCAAATGGAGATTTCAGAGGCTGAAAGAAGCCTCTAAAAGAAGCTTCAGCAAAAAAAGCCTTTTTATCTAAAAGGCTTTTATCTAAAATAATATGGCAAGCAACAAAAGAAGAATCAGTAAAGGTTCTAACAAAACTACGTTAACAAATCTGGAGAATGACACAATAACCAACAGATCGGAAGAGATTAATCTACATAGCAATGCCAAAGAAAAGAAATTGAACAGAGTACAGATAGTCCTTCAGAATAAAAGCCTCTGAAAGAAATTTCAGAAAAAAAGCCTTTTTTTCTGAAGCTCTGTTTCGGAGGCTTTCAGAGGCAGAAAAGAAAGTTTTTTCTGTAACGGAGTTTCAGAAGTTTCAGAGGCAGGAAAAAAGTCATGGAATTAGTTTTTCATGAGCGTTAGAATAAAAATTAGCAAGCTGAAGAAGGTATCCATTGGCTCATCCTAAAATAAAGAGAAATTTTATGACAGTGAGGGCAATCAACCGATGGAACAGAAGTTGCCTTCAGAAGTTGTGGGAGCTTTATCAGGGGTGAAATGCTCCCGGTTCGGACCCGCTTGGGCAAGTAGGTAGCGATGATGGCCGGCGGTTCGGAGAACCCGTAGCAATGGCAGCTAGAGGCTCCGCCCACCCGCCCCATTCCCCAGAGTCAGGGAATGCACCATTCCCCGACTCCGGCCTTGCCGCGGAGCCGCTGCCTGTTCGCCCTTCGCCACGCGGTGTATCCTACTGCTCAACTTTCTCCCGCGGCTGGCTGTCAGGGAAGGCAAGCGCCCGAAACTTACTGGAGTCGCTCACTCTCCTTCTTGAATGAGCCGCTCTGGTCCACACGCCGGCTGCGCAAGCACACACCGTTTATTTAATTCAGCAGCAGGTTGGGTGTGCGCTTGCGCAGCTGGCGTGTGGACCAGAGTGGCTCATTTAAGAAGGAGAGTGAGCGACTCCGGTAACTTTCGGGCGCTTGCCTTCCCTGGGGAAGGCAGCCGCGGGAGAAAGGTGAGCAGTAGGAGTCGGGGAATGGTGCATTCCCCGACTCCGGGGAATGGGGCAGGTGGGCGGAGCTGCGGGAGAAAGGTAAGGACACGCCGGCAGAATAGAAATTTAAAAAGTTTTCCTACCGGGTTCTGTGGGCGTGGCTTGGTGGGAGGGGGTCTTGTGACTGAGTGGGCGTGGCTGTGAGTGACATCGAGTTGGCCATGCCCACTCAGTCACAGGACAACCCCCCACCACCAAGCCACACCCACAGAACCGGTAGGGAAAAATTTTAGATTTCACCCCTGAGCTTTATCCCTGGAATCTTTCAAGAAGAGACTGGACTGCTATCTGTCAGAAATGGTGTAGCGTCTCCTGCTAGGGCAGGGGGTTGGACTAGATGACCCACAAGGTCCCTTCCAACTCTGTTAATCAGTAAATCTGTAAATCATCCTTCCCTGATTTACATCGACAAAGCCTCCAGGGCCTGGGATATTATGGTATTTACCCATTAAAGATTTCAAGGGGAGAACATTAAATATAGGCTGTAATAAATGCTCATTAATGTAAGGATAGATGAGTGAAAATAACTTGGGGGCTGCATACCACTTTTCTGATTAGGACTCCTTGAGACACCTACGGTTCTTGAATGAATGAAATGAATAAACTCATTAATTCATTGCTCTAAGTTATTGTCATATACTCTACTTCAAGTGCCTTTCAACACATCTTTTAGTATTTCTGCTAAGATTGACTGTTGATACAGACGAGAGAAAGCAGGGGAAAATAAGTTGTAATAACGAGAACAATGCGAGCTTAATAGCTGTGTTCTCTAGCTGATTTGCAATAAAATCCTACATATCAAAACAGTAAAGTCCAATATACACTAAACAAAGTCATTACGAGCCTGAGATTGAATATATATTTTCATAGATTATCCGGGAAAATAGTCGGACTGTTTCCCTATCTGCTATATTTCCCATCATGTTAAGACTGAAGTTTTGGAAAATGATAGATGCGTATTTATTTACTGGATTTCTAGGCCGCTCTAATTTGTTATGGTTCTAAGTGGCTATAAACCTATAAAGCAGGGGTGAAATTCTACCGGTTCGTACCGGTTCAGGCAAACTGGTAATAAAAAAAACCCTACCAGTTCAGGCAAACCGGTATTTCCGACGATCAGCTGTGCTGCGCGATTTATATTTGCTAGAAAGCAGGAAATCGTGCTTTCTACCAAATCTAAATCACGCGGCACAGCTGTTCCCCCCCCCTCGCTGTTCTACTTACCTTCTTAAGCCTCATTTTGCCACGCACAGTGTGCGTTTGCCGCACCGCGCATGTGCAGGCAGCAAACCGGTGGCAAACCACGGCGGATTTCACCACTGCTATAAAGATAGAAATAAGAATAAATAATTACGATTTTGGGGGGATTTCTACATTTAAGGGGCTCCAAATACAGACATGCATTCTTTTTCCCTTCTGCTTAGTTTAGTTCAAGGGTGTCCAATCTTGGCAACTTTTAAGACTTGTGGACTTCAGCTCCCAGAATTCCCCAACCAGCTTGCAGCTGGGGAATTTTGGGAGCTGAAGTCCACAAGTCTTAAAAGTTGCCAAGGTTGGACACCACCTGGTTTAGTTAAAGAAAAGTTATTAATCCTCTTAGAACCCAAAGAGGACCACAATAAATAAATAAAAAATATTCTAAAATGCTACCAATGAAATAATAATATGGCATAGAGCTGCAATCTCCAGACAACTGGCAGAGTTATGTGGCTTTTTAATGCTCTGATTGAAGGTATGTCTGTCTGGTGGGATGAACCCCATTTACTTTAAAATACAATACAGTTTGCTAACTCTTTAGAAAATACCCAAGTTTTAAAACAGCAACCACTCGAAGTTTCCCCTAGTGGTGCCAAAGGGGCAATTTGAAAGAACTCTGACCTCAGTTCATTATCTCGTCTGAGAAAACATCTATTCTTAGATTTATCTCGTATCATGTTAAGTTGCGGCTTGGGAGAATTCTGCTTTTCAGATGAGAATTAGTAAGCAAACATTGATTGCTTGAAAGACTGCAGAATCAGCAGTCTTTGGCCCACCTCCTACATTTACCGGCAGAGGAAAGAAGGTATTATTTGACCAAAAGAAAAAAAAAATGATAACAGCCAGATGTAGCTCCAAGGAGAATGGAGATGCTTCCTGATTATTTATTTATTTATTTATTTATTTATTTATTTATTTATTTATTTAATTCAATTTGTATACCGCCCTTCTCCTAGTGGACTCAGAGCGGTGCACAGCCAGAACTAAAACACATACCAATACAAAATTTAAAATTTTTAAAAGAATTACATGACTTTGGCCCAAAATTTAAAACATTCAAACTAAAACCCATTGACAATTTAAAAAGCTAAAAAAAGGGGGGGGGAGGGTTTCACGCCAGCCCTGCTTGATGGAAAAGAAAAGTTTTCAGGGCACGGCGAAAGACCCGGAGATCCGATATCCTTCGTATCTCCAGGGGCAAATCATTCCAGAGGGCAGGAGCTGCCACAGAGAAGACCCTCCCCCTGGGGGTCGCCAGCCGCCATTGCCTGGCTGACGGCACCCTGAGGAGTCCCTCTCTGTGGAAGCGTATTAGAAACAAGGCTCCTGAAACACCAATCTCCACTCACTCACATCCACTTCTGACATAACTTCAGGGCATTGTTTTCAGTAAAGATTTTAATTTTCCTAAAGCTCCAGATTTTTCCTACGAAAAAAAGCAAAGTCAAAACTGGGGGAAAATTAGTCATTGAATCAGGGGTGGGTTCTACTTACCTTTACTACCGGTTCGCAATGGGATCGCACGCCTTGCTTCTGCGCATGTGCAGATCGCCATTGATGACATCCGGGGCAGTGGGCAAGGCCTCCCGCTGGTTTTACTACCGGTTCTTGCGAACCGGTCTGAACCGGGGGCAACCCACCATTGCATTGAATGTATAATGATTCGAGTTTTGGTTTAGATGCGTGGAGATCCCCTTCAACTCCCCATTGTGCTATAAAAACTAAATGGTCACTCACTATATCTCAGCCTGATCTTACCTCATATAGCAGCTATAAAAAAAATTTACCAACTGATGCACTTTTATATTTCTGAACCAAGGGGCAGCTCCATTGCACTTAATGTTCTGCTATTATTAAAAATAACATCTGATTTCTCTGTCAGTTTTTAGCTTAATTTTTTTACACCTATGTCTCCGTGTGTTATCCAGTTCCAGCATTATCTATTCCCAAGTGGGAGTCACCATGTAAAATGGCTGGAGATAAATTGAGAACAGAGAAGAAATTACCTTACTATTTGTTCCAGATGCCACGAGCATCTGTAAAAACCTGACACTTTTTTTCCCCCAGGGTTCTCCCCACATTTAAACTTGTTTTCAGCGCTCCCAAATGTTAGTTTTGCGCATCATTTTTGTGATAGCGTGCTATGAATTAGCCCCTTTTAGAAAGGGGGTGCTTTAACATGCAAGATATGTCATTCCCTCACCTACAGGCATATCAATTTTTCAATCCATGATTGTGCATACTAAAATGTTAAACCATAATTAAGAATGATTAAATTCAAACATTTGAATACCCACTAAAAGATGTTGATCTCTCTTTCATCTTAAATATATGCAAGATGGATGCATGATTATATACCAATCAGCTCATACTTACAATCTAGCATTCTTACTCAAAACAGTATTGTCTCGTCAGCATTAGACCCCTTAAATATATAAGGAACCTAACCCTATATAAGGATATGATAAATAAATAAATAAATGTCAACTATTTGTTTAATGGATATCGGATGCCAGCCATAGAGTTCTTAATTATTGTAAGTGAGAGCGTATGGAGTTTAGTGAACATACTAGACAGATTAGCTTTATATATTTGAATTTTTTGCACATTAGTTGGCATTTGTGAGGTTAGCAGTTTCCAAGAACATAGCAATCTAGAATTAGTCATGATGAGCCTAACAATAAATTATAGTAGTATTTCTAAAAGTACCACAACAGACAAACCAACAACGTTCACAAATATTTAATTTTCCATTTTGTACACATACTTGTGTGTGCACACTTATGCATATAATGCATATTCTGTTGCAATATTCACAGGGCTATAGATGTATTGTCATTCATTCCAGACAGCGCATGATATATCACTTTTGCCCAAAACAATTGATTTTCACTTTATAAATGGTCGACTAGGCCTGGAGTTAAAAAGATGTCCAAAACTAAGTTTTTGGAACTTTCTGATCTGGAAATTAAATGGAGATCCTATGTACATTTGCAATAGCTCTGATAGTGTATCTAAAAAAAATCCTTAAGCTTCTTGACGACAGTGTTATTCTAAAAATGCACTTCAGGGCAGAGTACATACAAAACCCAAATAAAAATATAGTATTAATATGTGGGACCAGGCTCTCCATCAAAAATGTATGTGAGATCAGCAGTCATATCCAGAGGTGGGTTTTAGCAGGTTCTGACCAGTTCTGGAAAACCGGTAGCGGAAATTTTGAGTAGTTCGGAGAACCGGTAGTAAAAATTCTGACTGGCCCCACCCCCATCTATTCTCTGTCTCTCAAGTGTATCTGCCACCAATAACCTCTCACCGGCCAACCCGCTCCCACAGAAAGGGTCTCCTCAGGGTGCCGTCGGTCAAGCAATGTCGACTGACGACCCCCAGGGGGAGAGCCTTCTCTGTGGGGGCACCCGCCCTCTAGAACGAGCTACCCCCAGGAATACGACTGATCCCGGACCTCCGCACTTTCCGCCGAGCGTTGAAGACCTTCTTATTCCAGCAAGCCGGGCTGGCTTAAAATTTTAATGGGCTCTTTTATGGGTAAAGGGTTTTAAAAAATTTAGGGAAGTCAAACTGATTTAATTCTGTTTTAATTTATTTTAATTTTTCTACTGTATGTATTTTAATTTTGGCTGTTCACCGCCATGAGTCCTTCGGGAGAAGAGCGGTATACAAATTTAATAAAATAAATAAATAAATAAATAAATAAATAAATAAATAAATAAATAAATAAATAAATAAGTAAGTAAGTAAGTAAGTAAGTAAGTAAGTAAGTAAGTAAGTAAGTAAGTAAGTCCCAGCTGATCGGGAGGAAATGGGGATTTTGCAGTAACCTTCCCCTGAAGTGGGGTGGGAATGGAGATTTTACAGTATCCTTCCCTTGCCACGCCCACCAAGCCACGCCCACAGAACCGGTAGTAAAAAAATTTGAAACCCACTACTGGTCATATCCAATTCATAAACATCCCAAGTTGGCCTGTCTCGGAGTAGTGAGTGAAAAACATTTCCACTATTTTGTTTTTCGTGTCCGCTAGGTGATATCCTGCTCAGCGTGAATGGAATTGATCTGACAGGTGTCAGCCGCGGAGAGGCGGTAGCCCATTTGAAAAATGTCTCCTCGTCGGTTGTGTTCAAAGCACTAGAATTGAAAGCGTGCGAGACCACAGGAGGAGAAAATGGGGACTTGCTGCCCGATGCCAATTTGAGACCTTCCGGTCAGAGGGAGTGGTCTCCTTCTTGGGTGATGTGGCTGGAATTACCAAGGTGAGTTCAAGCAAAGGAAGTTTGATGAGACTTGTGTGACTCTCGCTCAGCTTAATGCACTGCACAGATATTTTAATTAACTCCAGGCGCTTTGAAATCACTTCTGCTTTCCCCAGGCTCTATCTGTCGTAGCTATGGATGTATTCCTGGACACAGGACATACTGACCTGGTTTAAGGCAGGAAGAAGATCTTGTCCTTTCTTTTATCTTTTTAATAGGTCTAGCCCAGAGGTCTGCAACCTTAAATACTCAAAGAGCCATTTAGACCCGTTTCCCACAGACGAGAAAACACCGGGAGTCACAAAACCTGGGTGGGCGTGGCCAACTCGATGTCACTCACTTCCACCAGTCACATGACCCCTGAGCCATGCCTACCTAGCAGGTCATTAGGGCAGAGAACCGGTTGTTAAAAAACACCTGGAACCAGAAAATCCTTTTAACATCTCTCTCTCCCCCCTCCCTCTCTCTCTGTATCTCTCTCTGTCTCACTGTCTCCCCCTCTCTCTGTATCTCTCTATGTCTCTCTCTCTCTCCCCCTCTCTCTGTATCTCTCTATGTCTCTCTCTCCCTCCCTCTCTCTCTGTATCTCTCTGTCTCTCTCCCTCTCTCTATCTCTCTATGTCTCTCTCTCCCCCTCTCTCTGTATGTCTCTCTGTCTCCCCCTCTCTCTGTATCTCTCTATGTCTCTCTCCCTCCCCCCTCTCTCTGTATCTCTCTATGTCTCTCTCCCTCCCTCTCTCTCTGTATCTCTCTATGTCTCTCTCTCCCTCCCTCTCTCTCTGTATCTCTCTGTCTCTCTCCCTCTCTCTATCTTTCTATGTCTCTCTCTCCCCCTCTCTCTGTATGTCTCTCTCTCTCCCTCTCTCTCTGTATCTCTCTCTGTCTCACTGTCTCCCCCTCTCTCTGTATCTCTCTATGTCTCTCTCTCTCTCCCCCTCTCTCTGTATCTCTCTATGTCTCTCTCTCTCCCTCTCCCTCTGTATCTCTCTCTGTCTCTCTGTTTCCCCCTCTCTCTGTATCTCTCTATGTCTCTCCCCCCTCTCTCTGTATCTCTCTATGTCTCTCTCTCTCCCTCTCTCTCTGTATCTCTCTGTCTCACTGTCTCCCCCTCTCTCTGTATCTCTCTATGTCTCTCTCTCTCCCCCTCTCTCTGTATCTCTCTATGTCTCTCTCTCTCTCCCCCTCTCTCTGTATCTCTCTATGTCTCTCTCTCCCTCCCTCTCTCTCTGTATCTCTCTATGTCTCTCTCCCTCTCTCTATCTTTCTATGTCTCTCTCTCCCCCTCTCTCTGTATGTCTCTCTGTCTCCCCCTCTCTCTGTATCTCTCTATGTCTCTCTCTCCCCCCTCTCTCTGTATCTCTCTATGTCTCTCTCTCTCCCTCTCTCTCTGTATCTCTCTCTGTCTCACTGTCTCCCTCTCTCTCTGTATCTCTCTATGTCTCTCTCTCTCCCCCCTCTCTGTATCTCTCTATGTCTCTCTCTCTCCCTCTCTCTCTGTATCTCTCTCTGTCTCACTGTCTCCCCCTCTCTCTGTATCTCTCTATGTCTCTCTCTCTCCCCTCTCTCTGTATCTCTCTATGTCTCTCTCGCCCTCTCTCTCTGTATCTCTCTCTGTCTCTCTGTCTCCCCCTCTCTCTGTATCTCTCTATGTCTCTCTCTCTCCCTCTCCCTCTGTATCTCTCTCTGTCTCTCTGTTTCCCCCTCTCTCTGTATCTCTCTATGTCTCTCTCTCTCCCTCTCTCTCTGTATCTCTATGTCTCTCTCTCCCTCCCTCTCTCTCTGTATCTCTCTCTGTCTCTCTGTCTCCCCCTCTCTCTGTATCTCTCTCTGTCTCTCTCTCTCCCCCCTCTCTCTGTATCTATGTCTCTCTCTCTCCCTCTCTCTCTGTATCTCTCTGTCTCACTGTCTCCCCCTCTCTCTGTATCTCTCTATGTCTCTCTCTCTCCCTCTCTCTCTGTATCTCTCTCTGTATCTCTCTGTCTCTCTCTCTCCCTCTCTCTCTCTGTATCTCTCTATGTCTCTCTCTCTCCCCCTCTCTCTGTATATCTCTGTCTCTGCCCTGGCCGCTTCTTGATCCCCCACCGTCGCCTTTAGCTTCTCAGGCCAGGCGTGGAGTGACTGGGAGGGGAGGGCAAGGGACGGGGCCAGCCAGTGGTGGGATCACCTGACGGAGCCACAGCAGAAGGCCCAAAGAGCCACATGTGGCTCCAGAGCCACAGGTTGCTGACCCCTGGTCTAGCCCCATGATGGCGAACCTATGGCACGTGTGCCAGAAGTGGCATGCAGAGTCATCTCTCTGCTCATGCCAGCCGTCGCCTGTTGATCTTCCGGGTTCCGGCATGCACATACACACATGTGCGGGAGCGCTGGAAACCAAAAGAGCAGTTCCCTGGTGCGCATGCTGATCTTCATGTGTGCACACGCACTAGCTGGTCTTCGCTCATATATGCACACACCGGAAACCAGAAGCTCAACTGCTCTTCCGGTTTCCGGTGCTCCCCCCCCCCCCGCACGCGCCCTTCCGTTTCGGCACTCAGTGCCGAAGAGGTTCACCAACACTAGCCTAGCCATTATATAGGTTACACATTATGCATTACAGGTAACCCTCAACGCCCCACCACAATGGAGCCCAACATGTCTGTCGCTAAGCGAGACAGTTGTGAAGGGAATTTCCCCCCGTTTTACAACTTCTCTTGCCACAGTTGTGTATGGAGCTTCTCGGTCATCCAGGTCAAGGTTGTCCCAAAGGTGCATTTTTTTTTCAAGAGGAAACTGGACTTTCCGGTTTTTCTTTGAAGATCTTTCGCTTCTCATCCAAGAAGCTTCTTTTTTTTTTTTTTTTTTTGCTTTAATTTATATGCCGCCCTTCTCCGGAGACTCAGGGCGGCTTACAATGCGTTAAGCAATAGCCTTCATACTTTTGTATATACCTGCTTAGTAGGGCTTTCGGTGCCCCCTAAGCGGTGTTCTTTTTTATACAAAGTGAGTTTATTGCCCCCACAATCCGGGTCCTCATTTTACCTACCTTAGAAAGGATGGAAGGCTGAGTCAACCTTGAGCCTGGTGAGATTCGAACTTGCAGTAATTGCAAGCAGCAGATGTTAATCACAGTGCTTTAGTCCACTGTACTACAGCACATCCAAGAAGCTTCTTCAGAATCTGGCTTATTCATTGGCTTTGCTTGTCAGGTCACAAAATATGATAGAGAATTGAACTTTATAGTCACTTTAAATGTACCCTTAACGGCATCCATTAAAATGAAACTTCATAATCACATGACCTTGGGGCACTGCAACCGTCATAAATACGACTCAGTTGCTAAGCATCTGAATTTTGATCCCGTGGCCATGGGGGGATGCTACAACGGTCGTTAAGTGTGGAAAAACGGTCAGAAGGCACTTTTTCATTTTGCCATTGTAACTTCGAACGGTCACTAAATGGACCGTTGTAAGTCGAGGACTACCTGGGCATCCATAGAGAATCCTGCATGGAAAGTCAGCTTTAGGATTGGGACCATCCTGCGTCCTGGCACAATATCCATACAGCTTGCGGATTTCACAGGCGCCATTTCAGTTCTTAGGTTGTTTTTAAATTGTTTGTCTTTGCCCAGATGTTCAAAAAAAAAAAACTGGACACAGTGATGGTGAAATTGTCCAAATCGCTTTCTTGTTCACCCTTCCGCCAGCCTTAAAAATTGTTGTAATGGGCTAAAAGCAGCTGTGTTATATTTTTGTACAAAAAAACAACAAAAAACCCCAAATAAAACGAAACCACAAGGTACATAACCTTGTTACCCACTCACAAAATGCATTTAAATGTCTTCTTGGGATATGATTTATACTTCATTACAACATTTGTATCCACCTGATTTTTTTTTTAAAATGAGGTACTGCCAGGATGCCACACTATTAAACTTACCCTCAAACTGAACTTCAGCAGCCAATAAATAAAATAAGACAAACCAATTACATAAGACACTCTTTAACAGATTTGCCACAAATCTTTCGTTTTATTCAATCTTATTCATTTTTTTTAAAAATTGATTTATATGCCACCCTTCTCCAGAGACTCAGGGCGGCTTACAGTGCGTTAAGCAATAACCTTCATACTTTTGTATATTTTTATACAAAGTCAGCTTATTGCCCCCACAAACTGGGTCCTCAATTTACCTACCTTAGAAAGGATGGAAGGCTGAGTCAATCTTGAGTCTGGTGAGATTTGAACTTACAGTAATTGCAGACAGCTGGTGTTAAATTACAGTGCTTAGTCTGCAGAGCTATCCAGGCTCTGTTATATATTTATATTTATATTTATAGAAATATATAAGATTATACTGGAAAGTGAGTGCTTATAGTTTTGTTTCAGTTCTATGTTACATGTGTGCAAGGATTATTTTTAAGCCAATTTTTGGGGGGAACAGGTTCTGGAGAACCAGTAGTAGAAATTTTGATTACTTCGGAGAACTGGCAAATGCCACCTCTGGCTGGTCCCAGAGTGGGATGGGAATGGAGATTTTGCAATATCCTTCCCCCAGGAGTGGGGAGGGAATGGGGATTTGGCAGTATCCTTCCCCCAGGAGTGGGGAGGGAATGGGGATTTTGCAATATCCTTCCCCTTAGAGGGGTGGGAATGGAGATTTTGCAGTATCCTTCCCCTAGAGTGGGGTGGGAATGGAGATTTTGCAGTATCCTTCCCCTGGAGTGGGTTGGGAATGGAGATTTTGCAATATCCTTCCCCCTGGAGGGGGTGGGAAATGGGGATTTTGTAATATCCTTCCCCCAGGAATGGGTAGGGAATGGGGATTTTGCAGTATCCTTCCCCTGGAGTGGGGAGGGAATGGAGATTTTTTTTTTTTTAATTTGATTTATATGCCGCCCTTCTCCGGAGACTCAGGGCGGTTTACAATGCATATACAATTTTGCTATATCCTTCCCCCTGGAGTGGGGTGGGAATGGAGATTTTGCAGTATCTTTCCCCTGCCATGCCCACCAAGCCACGCCCACAGAACCAGCAGTAAAAAAAAAATTGGATTTCACCACTGGAACATTGCATCTCCTCAGAAATATTTCAGGCATTCCTGAATTGGTAAATAGGCAGCGATTTTTTTTTAAAAGAAAAGTTATTCTTTATAAGAAATTACAAAGTTTGGTTGAGATGTCCTACCTAGATGAATCTCCAATTCACCTCAGGGAACCTAATTTCTTTTAAAAGAAAGTAAGGAATCTTATGGAGAATAAATCACTCAGTGTTTTTACCTATAGCAGTATGATACCTGTAAAACAGGGATGGGTTCTACTTACCTTTATTACCAGTTCGCATTGTGCCCGCGCGCGTTTCTGCCCATGCGCAGTTTATTTCTGATGACATCCGAGTCAGTGGGCGGAGCCTCCCACCGATTTTACTACCGGTTCTTGCGAACCGGCCCGAACTGGGGGCAACCCATCACTGCTGTAAAATGTTTCTCACATTGCACATATTTTAATCCCTGTTGCAGAGGATGAAATAGGAGGATTCAGTAGCACTTGTCTTCCGTTTTGGGGATTGTACGAAGGGCAAAAAAATAATAATCATAGATCGACTCTTAATAACAGAGTAACAGAGTTGGAAGGGACCTTAGAGGTCTTCTAGTCCAACCCCCTGCTCAGGCAGGCAACCCTATACCATTTCAGACAGATGGTTGTCCAACCTCTGCTTAAAAACTTTGTTGGAGCAGCCACAAGTTCTGGAGGCAAGTTGTTCCTCTGATTAATTGTTCTGATTGTCAGGAAATTTCTCCTAGATTACATCTCTCCATGATTAGTTTCCATCCATTGTCTATGCTATGGAGATTCTCAGTCATCCAGGTCAAGGTTGTCCCAAAAAGTGCTTTTTCAAGAGGCAACTGGACTTTCTGGTTTTTCTTTGAAGATGTTTCACTTCTCATCCAAGAAGCGTCTTCAGCTGAAACGTCTTCAGCCTCTTGAAAAAGCACCTTTGGGATTTCCATCCATTGCTCCCTGTCCTGCCTTCAAGTGCTTTGGAGAATAGCTTGAACTCCCTCTTCTTTGTGGCAAACCTCTGAGATATTGGAACACTGCTATCATGTTACCCCCTAGTCCCGTGATAGCGAACCTATGGCACGCGTGCCGCAGGTGGCACCCGGAGCCATATCGGTGGGGACACGAGCGTTGCCCTAACTCACCTCCCGCACGAATGCGTGGGCTGGCCAGCTGATTTTTTTGGGCCTTCCGGGCCCACTGGAAGTCAGAAAACGGGCCATTTCCGGCCTCCAGGAGGGTGGGGAAGGCAGTTTTTGCCCTCCCCAGGCTCCAAGAAAGCCTCTGGAACCCGGGGAGGGTGGAAAATGGGCCTACCAGGCCCACCGTGCCATCGCGTGCCAAAAGTGTAAGGAGCGGGGGTTGGCAGCGTGCGCATATGTGGGGGGGGCGCAGGGCGCATTGAATTATGGGTGTGGGCACGCACGTGTGTGCCCCCCCTCCCGCCACTTTTGGCACGCGATGGCAAAAAGTTTAGCCATCACTGCCCTAGTCTTTCTTTTCATTTAACTAGATCTTGATCTGATTCAGCATAGGTCTATCTCTTCAAAATGATATCCAATGAGGTTTGTTTGTATTTTGCAATAACTGTTTACTCCCCGTTGCTTCATCAAAGCCATCCTATGATTCTGTGGCGTATTATGTAGAGTTCAATAGCAAACCAGTTGATAGAGAACATTTGAAAATAAGCTTGTGAAGTTGTGCAATGTATATTGTGATTAAATTATCAAGACACATTGAAGTAGGCCTCCAGTGCAGGAATGGGTTCTATTTATCTTTACTACCGGTTTGCAACGGGGCCGTGCACGCGCTCTTCTGCACAGAAAGGGTCAGTGGGCGGGGGCTCCCGCCAGTTTTACTACCGGTTCTATAGAACCGGTGTGAACCGGGGGCAACCCTTCACTGGTTCAGTGACATAATGCCCCTAGACCAGGGGTGGGTTCTAAATTTTTTTACTACCAGTTCTGTGGGCGTGGCTTATTTTGTGGGCGTGGTTTGATGGTCATGTGACAAACAATTCTTTAGGATTTAGCAGAGGTACTGGTCTACCAGGCTTTTAACTGCTTGCAGAGCCGTACCGGTCTATCCATTTGTTTTTGGAGCGCACTGGTCTACCACCACATTGCCTTCTACTACTGATCAGCTGTAGAGTGGCCCTTTAAAGCACCACGGCAAGAGTTTAAATAGTTTTTTGCCGCTCTGCCACTACCGAGAGCATCGGAAACTGCTTTCAGGCAGTTTGGCCTCAATTGCCAATCTACCACCACCGAGCGGTTTACAAGGAGCGGATCAGTTCTAGTCAATCAGTTGGGAGGCTTCTTGGCTTCTCAATTTAAAGCTACGGTGTCTTGGGGTTTTTTCCCCTCTTCTTTGTCAAGTGAGCCCTGATTTTTTTCCTTCTAGCTGATCAGCTGGGACTCGGGAGACAGCGAATAGATTGGGCACGGGGCCAGGCAGAGGTAGTATTTACCGGTTCTCCGAACTACTCAAAATTTCCACTACCGGTTCGTAAGAACCGTGGAGAACCGGTAGCAACCCGCCACTGCCCTAGACCGATATCAGGTAGATAAGAATTGTTAGAGTTTTACAGTTCTACATATAGTCAGCTACGACTAATGGAGTAAAATCCACAGGGAATCCTAAATCTTTTACCTAGTTCTACATACCATGCTACTTTATGCCCATCAAGTATCAGCCTGAACTATGGATAGAATTTATCTTATTCATTTTCCCTATTAAACTACTGGCTTACAAACGAGTGGGTTATACCAGTGGTGGGTTCCTCCCGGTCCGGTCCGGTTCGGCCGAGCCGGTAGCAGTGACGATATGATGTCACCGAACCGGTTCTCCCCCCCTGCCCTCCCCCCCACCCCCCATGTTATTCTTACCTTTTATTTGGTCCCACCCCCAATCTATTGCTGCCTCCTGAGTCCCAGCTGATGACTAGAGGGAAAAAACCTGTTTAAACTCTTGCAGCGGGGCTTCAAAGGGCCGTCCTACAGCTGATCAGTGTTAAAAGCAAACAAATGAGTCGGGTCGTAAGTGCGAGGACTGGTCGTAAGTTCGAGGACCTTCCAGGAATTACTCTGACCAGCTAGCCACGCCCACCTAGTCACATGACCTCCAAGCCACACCCACAAAATAAGCCACGCCCACCGAACCGGTAGTAAAAAAAATTAGAACCCACCCCTGGGTTATACCAGTGACGAGAATTAAAATTAGAACTGAAGAAACAAAGAAACCAACATTTAAGGAGAAGTGAGTACTGTAAATAAAAGTGAATTCTTAAGAGAGAGAGCTGGAGATGGGAAAAGGAAAAAAAAATGTGAAAACCAAGAAAAACAGTGAAGGGTTAAGAGAGAAAGGAAAAAGAAATACTGATGAGATTTTAAGTAGAGTCAGATCTGGGGAATTATATGAACATGTCCAAGAAGTCAACAGAAGCTGGAGTCAACTCAGAGGAGACTTTAAGAGCTTGTAGATTCTGTAAATACTTAAGAAGGGATCTTGGATAGAAGGATTGGACAGAAAGAGGCAAACACAGAATAAAAGGTAAAGGTAAAGGTAAAGGTTCCCCTCGCACATATGTGCTAGTCGTTCCCGACTCTAGGGGGCGGTGCTCATCTCCATTTCAAAGCTGAAGAGCCAGCGCTGTCTGAAGACATCTCCGTGGTCATGTGGCCGGCATGACTCAACGCCAAAGGCGCACGGAACGCTGTTACCTTCCCACCAAAGGTGGTCCCTATTTTTTCTACTTGCATTTTGTGCGTGCTTTCGAACTGCTAGGTTGGCAGAAGCTGGGACAAGTAACGGGAGCTCACCCCGTTACGCGGCGCTAGGGATTCGAACCGCTGAACTGCCGACCTTTCGATCGACAAGCTCAGCGTCTTAGGCACTAAGCCGCCGCGTCCCTTAAACACAGAATACAGAGCCCCCAAAAAGAAATAGTAACACACAAGTGCGGAGCACAAATGGAGAACTCACGGCCTTTTAATTATTAGCAAGCTTACCTTTAATCGCTTGTTGCTCGATACCATAACTAGAGTTTCACAAGTTCCTCACCCCATACGTGTTACAGGATACCTAAGTTTAGCAAGGATCAGATTAAACAGTTTAAATGCTGGCTTGAAATTGTAAACAACAAATGTTGCCCTCAGCACACCGACAGGAAATGTGGTAATGCTCAACATTATCTTTATTTTATAAGAAAGGTATAACATTACCTTATTGCTTCCTGGGGAATTTTTAACAGTTGAATTTTTAACATTTAGCAATAGCATGGCACAATCCCTTTCATTATTATTGGAGTATGCCTTATTCACGGAGGGAATTGTTCAAAATTATTTTGCACAAAATTTGGAAAGTGTGCGTGTGCTTTAATTCCCGTATCCTCAAAGAAAGATTTTGCTTTCTTCACACCAGCCGCAAATTTTACTGGGGCTCCTTCTTCCCATGCCAAACGATGTATGTACTGGTTTCTCCATCCTTCCCCTATCTCTATGGGCTCTTTTACTGAAGGAAAATTACCCGCCATGTCAGGTTTGGAAACAGGAAATTCATTGTAATCGTATCTCCAGCTGCAGCACTCACAGAAAGGAGCCAGTGTGAATGAAAACTAAGGGGAATTAGTATGCTGTACTAGTGTGTTTGGTCTTCAAAAATTCAGATTAACGAGGAACGAGGCAAAAGCTGATTATAATTGACAGGAACAGGGGTGTATTTCTTATTAGCCCTTGCTTATTTGACTAGGCACTCAGAATTCAGTATTTACTTGCTCAACAAAACTGATTATCGCATACTTCAATCTTGCCTTGTGAGTTGTATTGACCGCCTTATTTTTTTTTCCGTTCTTGCTTTTCTGAGTTTTGCGGGCCACATCTGGAAGCCCTTTAAAGCAGGTCTTTTCGCCAGAATATGCATCACATTAATACACATTAACTCATTTCCCCTTTGTCTAAGAATGTAACCTCTTAGGAGCAGAGTTCCCATTTTGGGCTACGAAGGGCAACTGATCGTCCAGGAGAAGCTGAGGAAAGGTTAAGTAGGCCTCAAGGATATTTTCTTTTTTTTTTTTTTCTTTTGTTATTGAACTGTCTTGGGAGAAATAAGGGTCTTATTAACTGTGTATTTCAGGCTGGAAATCTTTTGGGAATTATTTGACATGCGTTGATTGTCATTCCAATGTAAAGGTAAAGGTTCCCCTCGCGCATATGTGCTAGTCGTTCCTGACTCTAGGGGGTGGCGCACATCTCCGTTTCAAAGCCGAAGAGCCAGCGCTGTCAGAAGACGTCTCCGTGGTCATGTGGCTGGCATGACTCAACGCCAAAGGCGCACAGAACGCTGTTACCTTCCCACCAAAGGTGGTGCCTATTTTTCTACTTGCATTTTTTTTTACGTGCTTTCGAACTGCTAGGTTGGCAGAAGCTGGGACAAGTCACGGGAGCTCACCCCGTTACGCGGCACTAGGGATTCGAACCGCCGAACTGCCGACCTTTCGATCGACAAGCTCAGCGTCTTAGCCACTGAGCTGCCGCGTCATACCAAAGGCACCTTCAAAAAAAAGTGCACTTTACAAATCAATACAAAAAAAGAAAGATTTGCAGTACAGGCAGCCCTCAACTTGCAATAGTTCGTTTAATGACCATTCAAAGTTACAATGGCACTGAAAAAAGTGATTTAGCGCCGTTTTCCCCACACTTTACAACCACAGCAGCAACCCCACGGTCACATGATCAAAATTCAGATGCTTGGCCACTGACTCATATTTATGACGGTTGCAGTGTCTGGGGTCACATGATTATCTTTTGCGACCTTCTGACAAGCAGAGTCAGTGGGGAAAACCTGGTTCACTTAACAACTTTGTTACGAATTTAACAACTGCAGTGATTCATTTAATGACTCTGGCAAATAAGTTTGTAAAACGGGACAAAGCTCACTTATTTTTATTTATTCTATTTATTTGTTTTAATTTGTATATCGCCCTTCTCCAGCAGGACTGAGGGTGGTGAACAGCCAGAATAAAACAGAACATACAAAATTTAAAAACAGTTTAAAAGTAATTAAATATTTTTGGCCGCAATTTAAAACAACCCAACTAAAATCAATTAAATTTCACCAAAATTGTGGGATCAAGCCAGCCCGGCTAGGTGAAATAAATAAGTTTTCAGGGCCCGACGAAAAGTCCGGAGGTCTGGTATTGTACGTATCTCTGGGGGGAGGTTGTTCCAGAGGACGGGCGCCTCCACAGAGAAGGCTCTCCCCCTGGGGGTTGCCAGCCGACACTGTCTGGCGGACGGCACCCTGAGGAGGCCCTCCAGGCCTTCCTGTCCTCTACCATCCCTCGGAGTCCATTTAAGCTCACGCCGACTGCTTCAGTGACTCCATCCAGCCACCTCGTTCTCTGCCGTCCCTTTCTTCTTTTGCCCTCAAGCATTAGGCTCTTCTCCAGTGAGTCCTTCCTTCCTTCTCATTAGGTGCCAAAATATTTGAGTTTCATCTTCAGGATTTGGCCTTCTAAAGAGCAGTCAGGGTTGATCTCCTCTAGGACTGACCGGTTTGATCGCCTTGCAGTCCAAGGGACTCGCAGGAGTCTTCTCCAGCACCAGAGTTCAAAGGCCTCAATTCTTTGGTGCTCAGCCTTCCTTATGGTCCAACTTTCACAGCCATACATTGCAACTGGGAAAACCATAGCCTTAACTACACTACACTGCACTATACTTTGTTGTTGTTAGTTGCGAAGTCATGTCCGACCCATCGCGACCCCATGGACAACGTTCCTCCAGGCCTTCCTGTCATCTACCATCCCCTGGAGTCTATTTAAGCTCATGCCAACTGCTTCAGTGACTCCATCCAGCCACCTCGTTCCCTGCCGTCCCCTTCTTCTTTTGCCCTCAGTCTTTCCCAGCATTAGGCTCTTCTCCAGTGAGTCCTTCCTTCCTTCTCATTAGGTGCCAAAGTATTTGAGTTTCATCTTCAGGATCTGGCCTTCTAAAGAGCAGTCAGGGTTGATCTCCTCTAGGACCGACCGGTTTGATCGCCTTGCAGTCCAAGGGACTCGCAGGAGTCTTCTCCAGCACCAGAGTTCAAAGGCCTCAATTCTTTGGTGCTCAGCCTTCCTTATGGTCCAACTTTCACAGCCATACATTGCAACTGGGAAAACCACAGCCTTAACTACACTACACTGCACTATACTTTGTTGTTGTTAGTTGCGAAGTCATGTCCGACCCATCGCGACCCCATGGACAACGTTCCTCCAGGCCTTCCTGTCATCTACCATCCCCTGGAGTCTATTTAAGCTCATGCCAACTGCTTCAGTGACTCCATCCAGCCACCTCATTCTCTGCCGTCCCCTTTTTCTTTTGCCCTCAATCTTTCCCAGCATTAGGCTCTTCTCCAGGGAGTCCTTCCTTCTCATTAGGTGGCCAAAGTATTTGAGTTTCATCTTCAGGATCTGGCCTTCTAAAGAGCAGTCAGGGTTGATCTCCTCTAGGACCGACCGGTTTGATTGCCTTGCAGTCCAAGGGACTCGCAGGAGTCTTCTCCAGCACCAGAGTTCAAAGGCCTCAATTCTTTACTCTCAGCCTTCCTTATGGTCCAACTTTCACAGCCATAAATTGCAACTGGGAAAACCATAGTCTTGATTACACTACACTACACTACACTACACTACACTACACCATTACATTACATTACATTACATTACATTACATTACATTACATTACATTACATTACATTATATTATATTATATTATATTATATTATATTATGCCTGCCTGGGTCTTTTCAGAATAAGGGATTCTTTTCATTGTTTTCTCTACTTAACCTATTTCTCCCGCCCAGGACTCAGTGAAGCAAGATACAATCTCCAGCATGAACACTGACAAGAATGTTCCTTAGCAGAACATTTATTTTATCCATGCTAGAGGGGAGAACATGGAGTACTTCACTTATGCAACAGCCTACAAGAACATCTAAACAATGACTCACTAAAGACCGAACGAGACATTCCATCTCGATGGAATGGTTTAGTCTTCCGCTTTGAAGCCTCGAAGGCCTAGAAGCATTAGCCAAGCGAGTCCCAGTCATTAAAGGAGCTAGACTTTTTGCCATCTCCAAAACACACGCACAGGAGCTTTGGGTGTGTCACTGCTCTTAAGATGTCTTAAGTTTTCAAAGAGACCCGGCTGTGGTCTTTTTTGCACTTTTCATTACCCTGGGGCCAAAATGGAAGTGAGTCCCAATCCTATCGGTTTTTCTCTTCCCTTAATTTATAGAAAATATAACAGTTGCACTTGCGTACACCTCCTTCTCTTTCTCTCTCTCTCTCTTTCCCTCCCTCTCTCTCTTTTCCTCCCTCTCTTTCTCTCTTTCCCTCTCTCCCTCTCTCTCTGTTTCTCTCGCTTTCCCTCTCTCTTTCCCTCCCTCTGTCTCTCTTTCCCTCCCTCTCTCTTTTCCTCCCTCTTTCTCTTTCCCTCTCTCTCTGTTTCTCTTGCTTTCCCTCTCTCTTTCCCTCCCTCTCTCTCTCTTTCCCTCCCTCTCTCTCTTTCTCTCTCTTTCCCTCTCTCTCTGTTTCTCTCTCTTTCCCTCACTCTCTTTCTTTCCCTCCCTCTCTCTTTCCCTCTCTCCCTCTCTCTCTGTTTCTCTTTCCCTCTCTCTCTTTCCCTCCCTCTCTCGTTTTCCCTCCCTCCCTCTTTCCATTTCTCTTTCCCTCAGTCTCTCTCTTTCTCTCTTTCTTTCTTTCCCTCCCTCCCTCTCGTTTTTCTCTTTCCCTCTCTCTTTCCCTCTGCCCCCTCTGTTTCTCTCTCTTTTCCTCCCTCCCTTTCTCTCTCTCTTTCCTTCCCTCCCTCTCTCTCTCTGCGTTTCTCTTTCCCTCCCACTCTTTCCCTCACCTCACCCCATCTCTGTTTCTCTCTCTTTCTCTCTTTCCCTCCCTCCCTCCCTATCTCTCTCTGCGTTTCTTTCCCTCCCTCTTTCTCTCTGTCCCTCCCTCTCTGTTTCTCTCTCTTTCCCTCACTCTCTCTCTTTTCCTCCCTCCCTCCCTCTGCATTTCTCTTTCCCTCCCTCTGTCTCTTTCTCTCTTTCTCTTTCCCTCCCTCCTTCCCTCTCCTTGTTTTTCTGTTTCCCTCTTTCCCTCTGCCCCCTCTGTTCCTCGCTTTCTCTCTCTCTCTCTCTCTCTTTCCATCCCTCTTTCCCTCTCTCTCCCTATCTGTTTCTCTCTCTCTCTCTCTTTCTCTCCCTCACTCTGTTTCTCTCTTTTCCTCCCTCTTTCTCTTTCCATCCCTCCCTCTCTCTTTCCCTCTGCTCCGTTTCTCTCTCTGTTTCTCTCTCTTTCTCTCCCTCCCTCTGTTCCTTTCCCTCCCTCTCTTTCTTCGTTTTTCCTTCCCTCTCTTTCCCTCTCTCCCTCCCTCCCTCCCTCCCTCCCTCTCTCTCTCTCTCTCTCTCTCTCTCTCTCACACACACACACACACACACACACACACACACACACACACACACACACACCTCTTCTTTTTTGTGAGGTGGGAGAGGGCTGAAGCCAGGAAACATTTGTCTGCTTTGTTCCCTTTCCAAAGTTGGTTAAAACTGAATTCTTCAGAGCGCATTTAGAAATGAGGGGTGGGTGCATTTAATGGCTTGGTGTTGTTTACATTTCATTGTAGAGTTTTAATTTTTTTTTTCTGTTTTACTGTTGTAAGCAAGGGGTCTGGACTAGTCTGGTGACATAGTAGTCTAATAAATACAGTTGTTTCTTCTCCTCACTCTTAAGGTTAAGCCCCTATACTCAAAAGCCCCAATACTCAAGAGGCATAGAATTGTAGAATTGTTAGATTATCGCGCACGGATTGCCTCTCAAAAGTTTGATAGTCTCCAATGTTAGTAAATTAAACTATACAGTTGTTTATAAAATACTATTAAGTTCTAGAAGTCAACACATGTCTTGTGATTAGGCACAATCTTGTGACTTCCTACTACCAAAAATAGCTATCAATAATAGTGAAATCCTGACATTGGATCCTGACCTTGGTAAATCTGGTGCAGTGGTGGATTTCAATTTTTTTTACTACCGGTTCTGTGGGCGTGGTATGGTGGGCGTGGCATGGCATGGCTTGGTGGGCGTGGCTTGGTGGGCATGGCAGGGGAAGGATACTGTAAAATCTCCATTCCCACCCCACTCTAGGGGAAGGATTCTGTAAAATCTCCATTCTCTCCCCACTCCAGGGGAAGGATACTGCAAAATCTCCATTCCCACCCCACTCCAGGGGAAGGATACTGCAAAATCTCCATTCCCACCCTACTCCAGGGGAAGGATACTGCAAAATCCCCATTTCCTCCCGATCAGCTGGGACTTGGGAGGCAGAGAATAGATGGGGGTGGGGCCAGTCAGAATTTTTACTACCGGTTCTCCGAACTACTCAAAATTTCCGCTACTGGTTCTCCAGAACTGGTCAGAACCTGCTGAAACCCATTTGCGACTGTATGAAAAGTGGAATTCAGAATGCTGGAAACCCCACACAGATGGTAAACGAATAAAACTAGAGGCATGAAAAAGAGCCAACAGGCACCTGCTTTTCACATTAGAAGCCAGCCAATGTATTATACAAACATTATACATTTATATATTCTGCCAGCAGGTGAATATTTCTAGTTCTCAAGGGCCTAATCTACAGTACTATAAAAACCCTGCAGAACAGAGCCAAAGTCTGTTGCCTTAAAAAAAGAAAACTGTGTTTTTTTGTTTTTAAATGACTCCAATTTCAAGGCAAAGCACGGAGTGCTGCTACTTTTAAAAGATAGAAATAGAAATTACAACAGAGAATGCAATACTGCAAGCTTTTGGGTACGTAGAATGCTGAATTACAAGTAATATTTGGTTTACAATGGGTTGCTTAGCGACCCTTTGAAATTACGACATCCACCAAAGGTATTTATGACCTGGATACAAAGCTCTGATAGCTGGACTCCCTTGTGCCGATGTATTGCATTGTGACCGTTCAGCAAATGGCCCATATTTTCGGATGTTTGCAGCATCCTGCGGTCATGTGACTGCAATTTATTATTACTTTTTTGCTGGCAAAGTTTCTGGCAAAAAGAGCCCACGGGAGGCAGGGGGTTCACTTAGTGACTGCCACAAGAAATGGGTCAGACAGATGGATGCTGCAACTTACAACCTTCCTGATGTACGACAGAAATTCCAGGATCCATAACTGTCGTTAAATTGAGGACCACCCGTAAGCCTATGAACAGCACTACTAAATGGATCTTAATCCGAACTGCAAATCATTTAAAGTCTGCTATGGCTAAGAAGCAAATAAGCAAAATGTAAGTAATGAACATTCTAGAACAGTGATGGCTAACCTTTTTGCCATCGCGTGCCAGGAGGGGGGGGGCAGGGGGGGCACGTGCGTACGTGCCCACACCCATAATTCTATGAGCCCTGCCACCGCGCATGCGTGCACGACTCCCCCTCCCCTGCTCCTGGCACGCAATGGCCCCGTAGGCCCGTTTTTCTCTCTCAGCTGGCTCCAGAGCCTCTCTAGGAGTCTGGGGAGGGCGAAAACGGACTACCCTCCCTTCCAGAGGCCAGAAATGGCTTGTTTGCCAACTTCCGGTGGGACCATAAGTTGGCAAACAGGCCGTTTTCGGCCTCCAGAGGACCTCCGGGGGTAGGGGGTGGGGAAGGCCATTTTTGCCCTCCCCAGATTCCTAGAGAGGCTCTGGAGGCTGGGGACAGCAAAAAATGGGCCTTCCAGTCCCACCAGAAGTTGGCAAACGGGCCGTTTCTGGCCTCTGGAGGGTCTCCGGGGAGTGGGGTGGGGAAGGCTGTTTTCGCCCTCCCCAGACTCCTAGAAAAGCTCTGGAGCCAGGTGAGAGAGAAAAACGGGCCTCCCCCCGTCCCAGGCCCTCCGGAGGCAGGAAACAACCTGTTTCCCTACTTCTGGTGGGCCCACGTGTGTCTGAGCTGAGCTCACGTGCCCACTGATATGGCTACGCGTGCCAGTTGTGGCAGGCATGCCATAGGTTCACCATCACGGTTCTAGAACTTTAAGGTAGAAATATGACTTAAATGGAATGCTTTTTTTTTGTAGGTCTTTGTACAGCTACAAAGAAATTGTGTTGCGAAGAAATACAGCAGGAAGTCTTGGCTTCAGTATAGTGGGAGGTTATGAAGAAAACAGTGGAAACAGACCGTTCTTTATCAAATCCATTGTGGAAGGGACTCCAGCATATAATGATGGAAGAATCAGGTAATAAACACATACTGATTAAAAGCAAATTCTGTCATCTCTCTGAGGTTGCCTTTGATCAAATTAAGGCCATGAAGCATCTTGCTCTGTACTGTCTATGTTGAAAACCTTTTTTCCAGGATTGTTAACAAAAATGTTCCCCATTTTTACTTGTGGATGTAAGCACTATTGTTTTCCAAGGACCCTTCCCTTACTATCTGCACCATTTCTAAGGGAATAATCTATGAACGTGTTTCATTCACTGCAAAATTTGTGATCGGATTTAAAGCTATGCCAGGGGTTGGCAACCTGCGGCTCTGGAGCCGCATGTGGCTCTTTCATCCCTCTGCTACGGCTCCTTGTCGCCAGTCAGCTCCACAATTGATAGGGCTTTCAGTTAGGATAGGTAGAGGAAAAAAGACGCCGCGCTAGAAGACATTATGGTGGGGGGATCCGGACTTCCGGTTGGCTCCACAATTGAACAGGCCTTTGTGGCTTTAAGGTTGCCGACCCCTGACCTATGGCAACTGCCTTCTTTGATTATAGAATAGTTCTCACCCAGTCGAAAATGAATCTGAATAAGAGATCCTACTTAATACCACTTTCTTTGCAAATGTTTAGTGTTTTGTACCAAACAAGGAATGGATGGAAACTGCATCTCCTACCCAAGAGAATCATTGCTAGCTTTTTTTATCTAGGCTACAGAAATAGACATAAGAAAGTGAATGCTGATTTTAGAATTAGATAGTTAACATTTTATCCAGAGCAATTGAATTTTTTTAACAACTTGTTTTACTATTCATCCTGCTTACCTGAGCTTTTGATCCCCGACACACATAATTGTGTTAAACCAGACAATTGATACAATAATTGATAGTGAGACACATCGTGAGAATACATGCACCTGGGAGCAAAAGTGTCCCAGGAAGTGTGGGGCACTGATGCTCAGGGGCATTGTTCATCTGGGGTGATGCCTCCCCTTGAAAGCAGAATTAGCATTGTTGTTAAGTCTTCCAGAAGCCAGTTAAGCGATGAGAACTGCGACATTGTCAGCAGTGCGTTACGCAATTTTAATATAAACTTTATCTTACTGTTGAAGAGGTTGTTCTATAATTGTTGTTTGAACTGCCAAGAATCTGAAGATGTGACAGTTTATAAATGAAATAAATGGGTGAGCTAATTTTGCATCTAGTGAATGTTAACACGTTGAGTCCAAGGTTCAGGCATATCTTCACAATCTCTTTGCCTCACTTGGGCGAAGTAGGAAACACATTCTGAGGACGCCAAATATCCTGAAATACCAAAATATTGTACGGCGACAGTGTTTCCACTTATAGGAAATGAAAGTGATGGCTTCAACCAATGGCTTCAACAGGAACACTCCCCAAGGAATGATTATGCATCAAAATAGGTTCAATTTTATACGGTGCAATAAAAGAGCATCTGAAGTGATTCTTGCGTTGGGTTCTGATGCAGATCTGAGGTGATCAGGTTTGATTAAATACTCTTCGGAAAGCTCCTTAATAAATATGAGAACTTTGGCAATTCCGAACACCAAACATTTGCAAAATAATCACCCCAAAGAGGCAACTGGACTTTCTGGTTTTTCTTTGAAGACGTTTCGCTTCTCATCCAAGAAGCTTCTTCGGCGCTCTCAAAAAAAAAAACCCAGAAAGTCGTTGCCTCTTGAAAAAGCACCTTTGGGACAACCATGACCTGGATGACTGAGAAGCTCCATAGACATTTGCAAAATAAAGAAAACTGTCTTGGAATTGCAGATGAGCCTAACTTAAGTTTTATTTGCTCCCTCCCTTCCCCTTCCAGGTGTGGTGACATCCTCCTTGCAGTAAACGGCAGGAATATCTCAGGAATGGCGCATGCCTCTTTGGCAAGGATGCTAAAAGAACTGAAGGGGAAACTTACTCTCACTATTGTATCCTGGCCTGGCACCTTTTTATAAATCTGTGAAACAAATAAATCCGTGTACTTTTTTTTTGGTAGCAAAGTATCGATGTGCATTATGTAAGTAGAAGTGTCTTAAAATGCTCCATAGTACATGTTTGGGGGAGAAAACACATGCTCTCTTTAAAACTATGGAAAGCTACTGGTATCAATCAAGGTACACAACTTATTGTGAATATGTTTCAACCTGGTGTTTTTATAACTGTTTCACCTGCTCTTTAGATAAAGAAGGAAACAACTTTACCTAATTTGAAAGTGATTTCAGAAACAGAAACAGTTTTCTAATGATTACGCTTGACAGCATCTATGCAAGACGTAGAAGGCTGGCTGATGAATCTATTAATTTCCCTTTTTGTGCTCAGTAAAAGCAGTCTTTTTTTAAGACATTTTTTTTTCTTTCCAATATATTATAATCGTGTATTTTATTTCTACTATTAAATTAATTGTAATTTGTAAAGCCAGATTAATTTAATTAAAAAAGAGGACAAAAATACTCAATTTTGCATGCATGAAATTTTCTAATTCATGAAATCAACCATTTCATCTGAGCGTTTTATTTTACTCAGTGTTTATCCTTCCATTTTGGGTTGGGCTCTTCTAAACCAGCATCCTAGTGGCAATGGTAAGGAGCAGTATAAGCAAAGAATAAAGCCAGAAAGTGCCTGGTTTATCTACAATGAACTACCCACAACTGAATGATCAAATACAGGAGACATATTACACCTGGAGACTTTTGACACATTATGGATTTCTAGCCAAGATATGCTAACTTTTTATTTAAAACGTATTTACTTATCTAAAGGGCTAAATGAAACACTGGTTCATCCTTCAGAAAATAGTGTGAAACTGCCATGTGTGAAAGCCTCTGTATTACTTCTGTACTTTCCACTTTGATGAATCTTGGATTAAATGCAAGCAATCTCAGTGACCAAACGCAACTTTTCGGCAACGTCTTCACCGTCCCAATGGCATAAAGACGAAACGGCCTGCTTTTTAACATGAAAAAATTCACTCTTTTATTTTCAAAAACCCAAATTAAACGTATGCTTTTCTACTAACAGAACAAGATTAAGAGCAACATTTTAAGACCCAGAAAAATAATTAGATTTAGAGCAATCTATTTCTGGCATTAATATAAGCAAGTAGGCAAAAATATCGCATGCCTATTCTGCAGGGGCAGCTTCAGTGTTTTCCTGTTCGGAGGCAGGTTCGCCGCCACCCATTTCTTTTCCTTCTTTGCTCTTTTTTGACTTTTTATGTTTATGCCTCCTGTGGCTCTCTCCTTCTTCACTATCATGGCGGCGCCGGCTGTTACTAGGGAGAGAAAAGAGGGGAGGGGGAAAAAAAGGACAAAAAATAAAAATAAAAATTAATGGCGTCTCAGATTGAGTGCCATCACCTTGCTTCTCAAGCTCAAACAGGGGTCTCCAACCTTGGCAACTTTAAGCCTGGAGGACTTCAACTCCCAGAATTCCCCAGCCAGCTTTGCTTTGAATTCTGGGAGTTGAAGTCCGCCAGGCTTAAAGTTGCCAAGGTTGGAGACCCCATTATAAAACTAATTATGTAGTCTATGCAATGATGTCATCGAATGAGCTTCCCTCATCATCAAATCAAAACCAGAAAAGGGGCTGAAGATAAACTCTGATATTAAGCTTCTCTTGGGATTTTTCCATTTGACACCAATAACTGTACTTAAAATTAAATACATGTCCCCGATGAAGAGGCCAGCATTATTCTACAAAGGGGAAGTTACCGATCTCACAGGATTTCCATTCACAAAGATAGACTTAAAATTGTTTTACAATTAAACAATTGTTTAATTGTAATGTTCTTGAGAACAAAAATAAAAATCTTGAGATTTTTATTTTTCATTTTTTACTATAAACTAAAGGTAGTCCATTTAGTGACCATTCGAAGTTACGATTGACAGTGGAAAAGGTGACTTTTGACCATTTTTCACACTTACGACCGTTGCAGCATCCTGATGGTCACATGATCAAAATTTGGATGCTTCACAACTGACTCATATTTATGACGGTTGCAGTGTCCCAGGTTTATGTGATCCAATTTTGCGACTTGCCAGCAAAGTCAATGGGGAAGGCCAGATTCACTTAACAACCGTGTTGCTAACTTAACAGTTACAGTGATTCACTTAACGAATGTGGCAAGAAAGGGTTGTAAAATGAGGCAAAACTCACTTAACAAATGTTTCAGTTAGCAACGTAAATTTTGGGCTCTGCTGTGGTCGTAATTGGAGGATTACCTGAGCTCACTCTCTCACACACAGGGCCATAGAACATGTAGATTATTCCAATGAGAGTTTTTAAAAGGTGATTTTAACAAACGTCTCGCTTAGCAACAGAAATTTTGGCCTCAATTGTGGTGTTTAGCAAAGGGAGGCAAGAAGTGGAAATGTTTCACTTGGCAAATAAGCAAAGGACATTAAAAAGACTGCCGCTTTATTGGTCAGTCTGTCCTCACAGACAAGGTAAAGCTGGGGTGTTAAACTCAAGGCCCGGATTCGGCCCACGAGGTGCTTAGATCTGCCCGCGGGGCCACTCTGGAAACAGCGAAGGACCAACCCGCGGGGCCTCTGCTAGCGAAATGGAGCTCGGGAGGGCTCCGTTTTTGCTGGCAGAGGGTTGCAGGAGGCCATCGCAGCCGAAAAAGGAGCTTGGGAGCCAGTTTTCGCTGGCAGAGTGCTTGGGCCACCACAGGCGCCCCCAACCAGGGTGACATCGAGCTGGCCACACCCTCCCTGGCCACACCCACCACATCCCCGTGAGGTCAAACACAACCCTGATGCGGCCCTCAATAACCATGGCTTAGGACCTGGTTATTTACGGGACTGCCTGCTACCACCAATAGCCTCCCACCGACCAGTACGCTCCCATAGAGAGGGGCTCCTCCGGGTGCCGTCGGCCAAACAATGTCGACTGGCGGCCCCCAGAGGGAGAGCCTTCTCTGTGGGGGCACCTACTATCTGGAACGAGCTCCCCCCGGAGATACGGAGGATCCCGGATCTGCGTACCTTCCGTCGCGCGCTCAAGACGTTCTTATTTCATCAAACTGGTCTGACCTAAGTTTTTCCCCTTTTTAAATGGAAATTTTAAATTTTGGTTTTAAATTATTGGGGTTTTAAATTTTCAGCCAAATTATTTAATTCGTTTTACTTTATTTTAAATTTTGTATTTATATGTTTTATTCTATGGCTGTTCACCGCCCTGAGTCCTTCGGGAGTAGGGCAGTATACAAATTCAATTAAAAAAAAAAAGATGAAATAAGAGTTTGACACCCCTGAGGTAAAGGATTGGGCCCTGATTTTGAAATGAAACACAAATGGGTGCTTTTGCAAAGAGTGGCCAAACACTCGCTCTCCCCCACGGACAGTGGGTCCCATCACTGGCCAGGGATTTTGCCTGCTCTAAACGGCCCGCCGAGACAAATGAACTGAACCTTTCGTTAAAAAGTTCCCAGGATCGCACTAAAAAAGGATTCTGATTCTAACTGTCACCTACGGTCAGATCTCTTTGATTAGATAAAATATTTTACTATCTTTGGGCTTCAGTTTTTGCTAGGGAAAAAAAAAAAAAAAGAAGAGAGAGGGAGGTATTGCGGGACAGCCAACATTTTTATTTTAAGCACCACCTATAAAACAACCATTTGATAGCTTAGTAAGGAACTGACCTCCGTGACGATTTGTGTCTCGTCTCTTCTTTCTCTCGGTGTCTCCTTTCTCGGTGCCGCTCTTCTTTCTCTCGACTTGTCCTATGTCGTTCATAGCCTCTCTCTGCATATTCTCTGTATCTGTATCTCTGCTCCTCATCACTAAGAAGAAAAGAACATTCCTCAAATTAAAGTTAGCAACTCTTGGCTTCTCCCATATAAACCTTACAAGTATGTCCGGGAGGGAGATGAATAGTTGTCTGCCACACCTATTCATCTCCGCTCCCTGCCTTTTATGCCCAGAGCTATGGTGGGACGTCGCCAGGAGCGTTGGCTCTTCCGTCCCAAGGATCAGCCCATAGATTTCCACTGCTCTCCTCTCCTCTGCCTTCTGTGCATCAGGCACTGGACCCAGCTGTTCCTCCTCTTCCTCATCAGCCACCTCCAGAGCTGGGGGCTGTTGACTCTCCACCTGAGGGCTGATGGATGACCCAGGCTCAGCCTCTGTCTCTCTCTCTGACAGCTCCATTCCCTCTTCCGTCTCGGAGCTCTCAGGTTGCCTTGATGCTGACCCTGACTCCCACGCCGCCTCCTCATCCGATTTGGCTGCTGGAGGGGCCGGCTGCCGACAGGCCACAACTAAAAGAAAAGCTTCCTGGACATGGCACTCTACCAAAAGCTAAGGCAGACACTGCAAATTGGGCTTTGGGCTTGTCTGGGTTCAAATGTTAAGGAGAAACAGGTGGACTGGTAGATAGAAAAAAATCCCAAGTTGCAAGGTTATTCTAGATAGCTGGGGAAAAGTACAATACAGCTGTGAGACCTGCCTCAAATTTAAGCCTCTAAATAGAAACGATCCTTGGCTCCATTAGCTGGGAAAGGTATTTTTTTATTAGAAGTCAGGTGCATTGCAGTAATGCATCGCCAGAACTTTTCCCTTCCTTAACTGCCTTCCATTACTGATCTGCCCCCCACCCCCCATGACCAATCAAGTTCCAGCAAGATGTTTTCAGAACAGTCACTGGTATGCAGCTGCATTCTTTTCCCAGCTGGGTGACCTTGAAGCAGCATCTGGGGAGATACAGCCCTTACTTTCGTTTTCCCCCAAGCATTCCCCCTCCCATCCACCTTCCCCAGAGTTCATGGAACCTCATGATAATGAAGCACAGAAGCGAGCATAAGGTGGCAGTTGATATCAGCAATGGCACACTGCTTCAGTAGTCCTACCAATAAAATTAAACCATGACTCTCCAAAGTCTCCCCAGGTGAACCTGGCCTTTTACCAGAGCATAATGTCAATACTTGCTTACAATGTGTGTCATTCATGGAGGTACAACATATTATTCTTTTTAATCTTAGACTCAATTTCACAGGGCACTGAAAAATTGTTAAACTCCATATTTGTTCCAGGATATCATACCTGAATGATCGATGACTCCCAAGCATCCCACTTTCTCTTATTATTCCACAAATGATTATTTTATTAGGCTAAAAGGTCTCTGGATTTTCACTGTCATATGACAGTAGTTTTGCTACGGATGTCAGATAAATTGAGTCACATTAAAAAAGAAAGAAGAAAAATTTTCTCTTCCCTCCTTTTTGGTTAAGTCTGCAAGCAACACAGCATCTTCTCTAGGCCTGGAAGTCATTAAGGTTCATTTCGGCACCCTTGAATGACCAGATCGTTTTGTGCTTTCAATCAAGGTGCCTAAGGAACAGATGTTAAACTGATCTTTATGCCTAAAACACTGACCCTGTAATTTATAACACAAAACATACAAAGTAGAGAAACATTAGTACTAAGCCTCTATAAGAACAAACATTATGGTAATGTATTTTAAACCCAACCCTTAATGCACGTAGCATTTTGAAGCTGAAAAGAAAGAAGAGAATTATTTAAAATAGCACAAATCGCTTTACAAATGAGGAGGACAAAGAATTAGGTCTCCGTATGAGCATTTTGAAGAGGCGATTCCACTCCTTTCTGCGACTTAATAAAATTCACCATCTTAAGTTTTGAGTCTTGTATGCAGTGTTTATTTTTGCACTTCTGGTTTGAATTTGAGATAGCTGGCTAGGCTTTCAGAGAGAAAAGACAAACAAAGGCCGGTCCTTGTCCCCTAAGAATATGCAGCTGCGTGTGAAGTTTGAAAATACATTTTTTTAAAGCAGGCCCTGAACTCCCACTGCAAAGCCTTGGATTAGGTCCTGATACCCACCTATTGAACACACTTGCAGTTGGACTGTGCTCCCGCTCCCGCTCCCGTTCTCGGGTCCGCTCCCGCTCTCTGTCACGATCTCGATCCCGTTCTCGATCTCGATCTCTTTCACGCTCTCTGTCTTTATCTCTTCTGGAATAATAATCCCACTGTTTGGTTGTGTCCATGAGACTAGGCCATGATGGGGCAGAACCTGTAAGGTGCGGAAAGGTGACTAAAGAAAAAAATTCCAGGATTAGAAAACAAAAAAAAAGTTTGAAACGTTTGAAAAGCGTAAAATGAATTGCACTGGGATTATTCCCTATTTTATAAAAGGGAAGCCTAGGATGGAAGGTTAACTGTAAAACCCACCTTGAATGGCGGATTGAATAAAGCTTATAAATTAATTGCTTCCCCTGCCCCATTGTGAATTCTACATCCAGTAGCAATTTCAAAAGTAGTGTCAATATGAGAATCTCTTCCCTTGTTTTATGGTATTATATTTAAAAGTCACATTTGTGTTCTTCTGTAATTGCAGCTGTGCTTATTTACTTTCTTGTACACTGTTTTTCTGAACTTTAAAAGGATAAAGAAAGAGACCCAGATTACCTGCAAAATGTTCCAAGTTTGGCAGATGGGTTTAAAGTGCGCCAAACTAAAAACAAAACATTTTATATTCTGGAGTTTCGACTTAAGCCAAGGATAAGAGGGGGGGGGCTATTTCATGTGGTTTCGAGTATTTTGACATCTGTAAATTAGCATTTGTTGGTTAGACAGGAAGACAGAGAGAACCTCACAGTTCATAAACTGCTCACGTTATTAGAACTGACTAACGGTGAGAGCAAGGATGAGGAAGATTCAAATTAGGAACACATTTAAAGAGACAGGCATTTTAAAAATAAGGCCACTGCTGCCTGCCTAGAAAGCAAATTTGCTGCTAAATTAAAAAAAAAAAAAAAATTGGCATGGAATAATTGTAATTCCCAGACTGCCATGTAATGGCACTGGATTCTCTTAGTGAGGCGCCCAGCCCACCCCAACCACTAAATATAATAGCAAAAGGGTGCATTTCAAGCAAATCTGAAGCCAAGGATTCAAAGGGTGTTAATTTTATAGTTGCTTGTGGCTTGTATTGAAGTGAAACTATCTTTCGTAACTGAATGCAGCTTTGAGGCGGGTTTGTACAGAGGCAAAAAAAGGATGTTTCTTCCAGTATTTGCTACGGGAACTTTAAAAATCCTTCATTAAAAAAAAAATGAAAATATTCCTTGACAATGTTTTATGAAGTAATAGTGATGGGCACCACTCAACAGAAATGATCGTCTTGCCTTGTTGTGTTGTTTTAGGACAAAAAAACCCCCAGATATTTTGATTTCTTCCTGTGCCCTATAGAATAAACTTGATTTGTTTGTTTTGGTTTCTCCTGCTAGAACAGACTTTGTTCAAAATATTCCAAGTTCTCTTACTTGGAATAAAACAGGTTTTTTTTTCCCCATTCAGTACTCACCCAAACCAATTTACTAGGCACTGAGCATTTAAAACCAAACCAACACACTAATAAAGAAAGATCCTAGTCTCTAAATCCTGAAAATGTATAAATAAGTGGAAAGAGTTAACTCAAGCCTCACATTTGTTAATTTTGGCCTTACAAATAGTCCTTGGTTTACAACTATCCCTTTAGTAACAGTTCAAAGTGACAATGGCTTCGGAAAAAATGACTTACAACCTGTCCTCAAAGTTATGACCACTGCACCACCACCCATGGTCCACGTTATTACAATTCTGGTGCTTGGCAATTGGTTGGCATTTATGATGGTTTCAGTGTCCTGATGTCACGTGATCACAGCTTGTGACATTCCCAGCTGGCTTCCAACAAGCCAAGTCAATTCAGGAAGCCAGAGTCTCTTAATGACCACATGATTCATATAAGGACTATATAATAAAAATGGTTATAAAATTGGGACTGGTCATATGATGAGTCATTTTACAACCACGCTGACTGATGACAGAAATTCTGGTCCCAATTATTGGTAACAAATTGAATATAACTCCTATTATCAAGAGTTTGTGGTAAAACATCAATTATGGAAAAAAGCAAAATGGAGGAAGATACAGACAGGGGGTCATTTCTGGATGCTGCCTGATGCTCTAAACTGCTGCAGAGTCACTGCTTAAAAGTGACATTAGTCACTGAGAAATTATTTTCCTTATAAAGCTTTTCAAATAATTAACTGAAATTATACCAAATACTAAATCATGTTTACAGCATCATGTTTATTTGGAAGCAAATCACAGTCTTACAATCTAAAATGGAAATGAATGAACTTACTTTCCCAAATGGCTTGATTCTGAGATACCCAGAATTTGTATATACTAAAGGCGTTTGGATTTCTTATTACTATTTCATTTTAGCAGTTGCGCTTATAAAAACGCATGCTGGTAATCATCCTGAACAATGTATTTAGGACAAAACCATTGATTAACATGTATTGAACTTCCTCACAAGATAACTCCCTAGCACTAGAAAATGAGTAGGACAACGAAAGGAAAAGTCACTTGTTTCTCCTCTTTGAAGGATAGGAATTTCTAAGCACCAGGAATTTTTTTAATCCTTCTTCAATTAGAAGCAACAGATTTCCACTATTACCGAATAGGACATCACCAATACAATTTTTACACCAGGAACGTGGGGAGATTCACAAATACTAAACTTAGAATGAAATTACAATGCCCTAGAAGAAATATGTTCAATTAAAAATTAATTAAATTAATTAAAAGGGGAAATCTACATTGGAGCTCTGAATGGGAAGAACATTCAACTTGAAACGTGTTATGAAAAGGCAACAAGCGATTTCCCCATAACAACAAAACTTAAAAAAAAAAAATACAGATGATGTATATAACGAGAATTCTAAGAACACTCTTCTTTTTTTAACCTCACTCAGCCTTACCACTATTAACCACAAGAGGGAAAAACGTTAAGTCTGAATAGGAGAATAAAGTGTTTTTCGAAAAGCCGATTCCTAGAGAAGTTCAAGGAAAGGTAACTTTGTGTTACTCAGAATATTCTCAGCTTCTTCTATTATTCAAAAGGCATCATAGAATATAGGACTGAAAGGGACCTTAGAGGTCTCGTAGTCCAACCTCCTGCTCAAGGCAAGAGACCTTATGCCATATCCCAGACAAATGGTGGTTTGAAAACCTTCAGCAATGGAGCACCCATGATTCTGGAAGGCAAGCTGTTCCACTGTTTTATTGTTCTCACTGTCAGGAAAATTCTCCTTACTTCTCGCTTGGATCTCTTTTTCAAAAGCTTCCATCCTTTGCTTCTTGTCCTGCCCTCTGCCCTCTGATGCTTTGGATGTGACAGCCCTCAAATGCTGGAAGACAGTGATCATACCCGCCCCAATCCTTTTCTTTTATAGGAGAAGACATTCCTAGCATCCTAAGCATCAATCTATAAAATATGAAGATCTTTGTTCTAAATGGTATCGAATCAGACTGCTCAAGGTAATATTACTGAATTCTTCTGGCCACTATCCAAAAACAAAACCGAGTAGCAAAATATATTTTTTTTAAAATGTGGATAGGCTCAGGAGTCTTCTTGTGCTGCTGCTGATGATACTGGTTCCATTTTGTTTTTGTTTTTCCATGTAACGTTCAGCATTTATTGGAAAATAGAAAACCTAAAATCCCGAGGCGAGATGTGCTCCCAATCCCCTGGCCTTTCGAAAACATCTACCGTATTTTTCGGAGTATAAGATGCAGCTTAGTTTTTGGGGAGAAAAATAGGGGGGGGAAAAAATCTGCCTACCAGGTATTCATCTGGCTAGCGTCCTTAGCCTGGTCAGCTTCAGCACATTAGTTTGCTGGTTTTTTTAACCCCCTGCTTGGGGATAAAAAATGCTTCCAAGGGACAGCTGAGAGGAAGCAGCAATGAGAAAAGCAGGCAAAGCACAGGGAGATCGTTTCACTCAGCTAGCGCCTTGTTAGGGCTGAAAAAAAGCTTCTAAAGAACAACTGAGAGTCGGAGCACAGCAGGCAAAGCTGGGAAGATCGCTTGCTAGTGCCTCGTTAGGGCTGAAAAAAAGCTTCGGAGTATAAGACGCACCCAAATTTTTAGCCTTTTAGGGGGAAAAAGGTGTGTCTTATACGCCAAAAAATATGGTAAGTATCTAAAAATCTGGCTCTGCCATCTAACTTGAAACTCACAGACGAGCATTAATCCATGGGGCTGATTAGCACCACTGAATGCTCTTCCCCCTGCCTTTTAATTACCTTTTAATACTGAAATTTACTCTCACTGCTTCTATTTTCATTTCTTTTACATTCACTTTGTGTTTTTAACATTTTATCTGTACATAGCCCCGAGTCCTTTAAATTTTTTAAAGCTTTTAAATTTGATAAAATAATTTCAGGGGAAAAATATTTTTGTAATTAACTGTTTATATTGCATGCTATAAATATACAGGTAGTCCTCAACTTACAACCATTTGTGTAAACGATCCAGAATTATGACAGCCTCAAAAAGAGTACTTTGCAACCTGCTGCACAACGCTTCTGGCTGTCTCAAATTGCAACCTCACCCTCACAGTCGTGTGATTGTGATCTGGGAGCTTGGCAACCTGTTTCAATTTATTGCTTACCTTCTCTGCCAGCTTCCTCAGAGAGTCAATCTGTGAGATAGAACGACCTGCCGAGATTGCTTAATGACCACATCCGGAAGCACTGGGATTGCGGTTGTTGAGAAAAGCAGTCACGTTTAACTACCGCTTTGCTCAACAACTGAGATTCCGAATGTAAGAATGGATGTAAGTCAAGGAAGGACTACATATATTTTCAGTTAACTGATTCTCCCCATGCCCCCCTCCTCACAATATGGCAGGAGACTGGTGCCTGCCAATGGAAGCTTGACAAATGAAAGATGCCACCCGTGATAGAGAGACTTGGGAAACCGACAATATATTAGGTTATTAGTTTTCCTGTAGGCAAGAAGAAATTTTAGATATGAAAATATAGCAAGCTACATGACATTTTCAAGCAGTGAACTGAAGACACTTACCACCACCGTATGGAAATGCACGAGCGGAGCGACTATCATAACCAGAGGAATGTCCACTGTTGGAAAATAAATATAAATCAAGCCTCTTTCATATTTAAGATTCTGTTCAAATTAACCAATTTCTATTGCATTACAGGTCCAGTTACTAAATTGCGCATTTCTTTGCAAGCATAGAAAATGATTAATCATATATTTACTGTATTAAATCAGCATGGGCTGCCCCTGTTAACTGGATGACAGTGCTCTGAACATACTATGCCTTTAGCTCTGCAGGAATAAATTAAGGCAACTAGCTACCTGGTCCATCTTTGCATGTATAAAGAGGTTTATCAATGTCTTCTAAGCTCCCTATCATTATCTTCATAAAAGGGGTGAGGGTCGGAAGGAAGTCTGTTTGGGTCCTTCAATGCATAGCCTCTTTGTTATTTTTGCACCCCTCTACACATTCTGCAACAGAAAGCCTTGCGAAACTATGTTAAGGCAAGCAACAGACCCATTTCTTTGCTTTCTGTTCATACTTGAACATGGATGAATTCACCTTTCACCTATCAGCTCAATGTTCCTACAAATACCCGTCTTGCTTTGTTCATATCCTGTCTTTCCATCTTACGGATCAGATTGATGCAGCCAGTTACACTAGGAAGGCATCGCCAGACAAAACAGTTCTCTACATGGAAAAGGAAAAGGTTCTTCCATTAGAAAACTTTTTAATGTCAGGGACTGAACACTGAATCTTGCCTGATATAATTCAGCCAGTTGGTGAGGTGGGGAAGGCCAAATCCAATCCTACCACTGCTAAAACAAAAAAAAGCTTTGATTCAGATATATATACTGTATTTTTCAGAGTATAAGACGCACCGAAGTATAAGACGCAGCTTAGTTTTTGGGAAGGAAAATAGGGGGGAAAAATCTGCCTACCAGGTATTGATCTGGCTAGCGTCCTTAGTCTGGTCAGCTTCAGCACATTAGTTTGCTGGTTTTTATCCCCTGCTTGGGGATAAAAAACAGCTTCTAAAGCACAACTGATCTTTGGAGAGAGAAGCAATGAGAAAAGCAGGGAAACCACGGAGATCGCTTTAGCGCCTCATTAGGGCTGGAAAAAAAGCTTCACAGCTGAGAGTCGGAGGTAGACCTAGCATCTCCTTAGGGCTGGAAAAAAGCTTCGAAAAAGCTACATTCGGAGAATAAGATGCAGCCAAATTTTCAGCCTCTTTTAGGAGGGAAAAAAGTGTGTCTTATACTCCAAAAATTACGGTATGTAGTTTGGGTTAAACCTTTTCACCCACTGGCTGTTTTTATTTATTCATTTATTCTAGGAGGCATTCAGTATTTATTGATGTATTTATGATTTATTATATTAAATCATAAATTACGTTAAATCATAAAATTAATTAATCATTACTTTTGGGTGCTTGGCAACTGGCCCACACTTACAACTATTTGCAGCATCCTCTGGTCACATGACTGCAATTTATGACATTTTTACCCAGAATCTGGCATTTATTTCTGGTTTCCAACAAAAAAACACTCCATAATGTTTTAGCTATGGATTCGCTTTATGACCACTACGTTTTCTTAATGACTGCCACGGGGAAAATTGGATGTGGTCACATGGCGACCTGATTTATGACTGTCATGTACTTAAGAGAGTCAAGCTTTCTACCAGAAACAATCCAGAGACATTCCAGGAGAATAACAATAAAAAGCCCCAGAGACATCTAGTGCCCAGATTACATTTTCCTTAATCAGAAATTTACAATGATTAAAAAAACATATTGTATATATGGCAGATTGTTACTATCTTGTCTAGCCCTGTTCCAAAGCTTTAACTAATGAGAAGGAAACCAAATGCATAAGAGTTGCCCAACTAATATCTAACTTCAGACTTCAAACCTGATTCGCTCTCCCCATATCCCAGTCATTTCTACAACTCCTCCAGGTAACCTTGCACTTCGTTCTACCTACCCCAAAGTAGTTGCTGAAACCACAAAACTTACAAAGCAGGCTCCTTTTCGGTTCAAGGAAATTCAAACAGTCAAAAACAGTAAACGGTATTTTTGTTCAAATTCCCACGGTAGCAATTGTCAAAATAAACAAAGTCCTTGTAATGTTCGATTACAAGCTAAAATTTACCTTTCTATAGTTGGTATAAGGGAAGGTGGTGGTCCTCCAGGTGGGGGAGGAAAGCCTGAAATAGTTAATTAAGAGGTTGGTTTAAATTGAAAACGAATTCAAAATTAAAGTTAGTGCATATTAGCTGGGCCGCAGCAGAAAAACAACGCAGCGCTTAGTAAACTTTGTAGCAATAAATGATAATCATGCCAAAATAAAACAGTTTGCGTAGCTTATTTTTTTGAAAATATTGCACACTTAATATATTCTAAGGTTCTTCTAATTCTTCAACTACTTTGAGCAAGTTGGCAACTCAAATCACTCTGCGTAGTAATGAGGTGCTCCAAAGAAAACTGAGTGCATTCTTTTAAAAAGTGGGATATATTTAAATGTTCCTTATACGAAAAAGGAATTCACAGTTAAGTTTCATGCTACTTTTAAAATAAATATATATACCTGGCGGTGGCACAGTTATTGGTATACCTAAAACAAAAAAGATGCACCCAGTCATTTCAGCAATGAGTTTATATTGTCTCAGTCCCATATTGCGGTTCCCATATTGGCATCCATGCCAACAACATATTATTAAAAAGCCAATAAGAATTGTCAGTAAATTAATTTCTACCACCAATCCGTATCGGTTTCAGTCCAGAAAGGTTCTGTGTGTGAATCTACAACAAACAGCAGAACCTGATCATTTGTGGCCGTGTCCATGCAAATAAATGAATGAATAAATTCAAAAAACTCTACCACATGCACCCACATTAAAATATGTGCCCAACAAATGTACTGGCACTGTTTCCATATTAATGACTTCAAATCTGTTGAGCAAGAGTAGATGATGACATTATTTAAATAGTGAAAACACAACACAATTAGAATTTTCTGATTATATTTTTTCAAAAAAACCTTTCAATATTTATGTATCATTAAACTCCAGGGACCATATCATCTAGATAGGAAGTTATGTTACTCGTAGTAAACGTATTATAAAAAGGTAACTCTAAAAATATTAATTTAAAGTAACATCTTAATTGTTCTTTTTCTTTGAAAAAATACACATGCACATTTCAATGGGAAAAAAAAGACCCACCTGTGCCTTTATATCCTCAATGTTAACAGACAAGACAGCAAGTTCAAAATGTAAAATGACAGGTTAACGTTAACTGGGCCATTCGGTTCTCATTAAAAGAACTTAAAAAAACCCAATAGAATAATCCTCCCATTGACACATCATACCAATCATGGCTGTTTGATAAAACTAATTTTAGCAGTGATGAAATGCCTGATCCCGGACTATATATCTTACTTGAGAGAATGGGAATTAGACCAGTAGACCACTTTCATATTATAAAATGTCACAGGAACAAGTACATAACATAGATAATTCTGCCAATTAAACTGTTTTGTCATTTTGTTCATAAATCCTAAAAAAACATAGCTCGGTTTTGTTTTTTTTTAAACACCATCTAGTTCCAGTAACTATTCTCAGTAATATTTAGTCAGCTTTTTAGGTTTATATTTTTAAACAACAGCAATTCTTCCGGTCTCCAGTGATATTTGCATCATAAATAGCTAAGTGAACACAGAACCAGAGCTTCAAAGAAAAATCCCCTTTCAAAAGGATCATCCAAAAGGATGTTTTATATTGGAACGTATGAAAACTTTCCGGGCAGAAGTTCCAAGTTAATAATAACATTGGCTAGCAAGAAACTAACAAGAAACGTTTCTATCCCAATAGAGGAGGAATGGGCAGATTTTAATTTTGATTTGCTCTTTGAAGATGAAATGCTGCAAACCTGAAAGAGCCAAAGCTACAATACTTTTCCTCCCCGCCCCATTGTTTCCAAGTGTATGAAACTGCAAGTGATAAAAAATAAAAAGGAAAACCCTCAGGGCAGGGTTCATCTGATAAAACTTGTACCTCCTGCTTGCACAATGTGCTTGACTGCTGAATTGTAGCACATGTCAATGTGACTGAATGCTGAACTTCAATAAAAATCTGACTTGTCTTTAGAAAACTTTAGAATAGCTACATATTATCATATATGGTAGACATGCAAGAAAGCAAAGGCTTTTTGGATACAAATTTGGTGGGTTATGCAAAATGTCTTGAAGAAAAAAATTCAATTTTCTCCTCAATTGTTTTTACTGGGTATAGTTAAGGGTTTTTCAGTGGGTGAAACAAAGTTGATATTGTATATGGTGACAGCAGCTAGGTTACTGATTGGTCAATGTTGGAAAAGGGATGTTTTGCCTACTATTGAAGAATGGACTTTGAAGATGGCCAGTTTTGCAGAAATGGCGAAGATATCAGCATATTTAAAAGACCGGACTCAAGAGACTTATGTATGGGAGTGGAAGAAATGGATAGATTATGTGCAGAATAAATACCAAATTAGGAAGTACCAGATAGTTTTTAGCTAAATGTTGTGTAGAAATGTATAGTTTATAGGGGGCAAAATAGTTTATTGTTATGTAGAAATGTATAGTGCACAGGGGGGAGAATAGAGGGGTGGTAAAGTATGATATAATGTGGATGGATTTCACCTTGGGGAAGTCACGGGGAGAGGGGAGGGCTTGGGGGGGTTAGGGAGGGATGGGGGGGAAATGGGGGAAAAATTGATATTTGTAAAACTTTTTCAATAAAAAAAAAAAGTTTAGAATAGTGGTTTTATTTTCTTGTTCCTTACACTTTCAACCTCAGGTTTCATCCATCAATTACAAGTATAGGTATACAGGTAGTCCTCGACTTGCGACCACAATCGAGCCCAACATTTCTGTTGCTAAGTGAAATATTGGTTAAGTGAACTTCCCCCCATTTTATGATTTTTTTTTCCTTCCCACAGTTGTTAAGTGAATCACTGCAGTTGTTAAGTAAGTAACTTGGTTGTTAGGTGAATCTGACTTCCCCACTGACTTTGCTTGTCAGAAGGTCGCAAAAGGGAATCGCATGGGACACTGCAACCGTCGTAAGTATGAGTCAGTTGCCAAGCATGCAAATTTTGATCATGTGACCACAGGGATGCTGCAACCGTTATAAGTGTGAAAAATGGTCATATGTCACTTTTTTCAGTGCCGTTGGCACTAAATCAGGGATGGGTTCTAAATTTTTTTTATCACCGGTTCTGTGAGCATGGCTTATTTTGTGGGTGTGGCTTGGTGGGGGGTAATGTGACTGGGTGGGTGTGGCCAACTTTTTTTTTTAACTTTTAAAAGCATTTTTTTCTACAACCTTAAGAGGTTGTAGAAAAAATGCTTTTAGAAGCCTCTGACGATCAGGCAACTCAGCTGGGATCGCCAGAGGCTTTTAAAAGCATTTTTTTTTCTACAACCTCTTCGGCTGAAGATGTTGCAGAAAAAAATGCTTTTAGAAGCCTCTGATGATCCCAGCTGAGTCGCGCAATCATCAGAGGCTTTTTTTTACTTTTAAAAGCATTTTTTTTTTTGCCAAAGAGGTTGTAGAAAAAATGCTTTTAAAAGTTAAAAAAAAGCCTCTGATGAGGTGGACGGGGTAAGTGAGCCGGGGCCGGGGACCGCTTCGGGGGCGTGGCCAGCCAATGTTATTACTGGTTCTCTGAACTACTACAAATTTTTACTACAGGTTCGCAAGAAACCGGGAGCAACCCACCACTGCACTAAATGAACTGTTGTAAGTCGAGGGCTATCTGTAGTTATGCTGAAATCAACTCCCCCAAATAACGTGTGTGTTTTTTTGTTCAAATTCAAAATGGTGTAATTGTGTGACAAGCATTTTGCCTGTCAATTCTGCAATTATGTTTGCAGAAGAGAATTACTGTTATCGAAACAAGCTGCACAGTATGTGCAATGAATTTAGTGAAGTTCACTTCCAAAGGTGCTTTTTTTCAAGAGATCACGAGACTTTCTGGGTTTTTTTCTTCGAAGGCGTTTAGCTTCTCATCCGAGAAGCTTCTTCAGCTCCCAGCAAAAGTTTCTTGGATGAGAAGCGAAACGTCTTCAAAGAAAAAACAAAGTCCAATTGCCTCTTGAAAAAGCACCTTTAGGCAGGAGTTTCCTACTATTTTTTGGCAAAAGTAGATGTAGGCAATACTTTTATTTTGTGTTTTGGGGAAAGAACCATGCAATCATTGGGGGGAGGGACGAGAGTACGCAGGGAAGAGAAGAAATACTGAATGATCTCAAAGCTATTCTTACACTAATTAGTATAATCTTACATTCAAATAAGCAGATTTCCTTGTAATTAAGTTTCTAATCCAACCTTAGTTTGACAATTAACTACAGGTGAAAACTTACTATGTAAACGTTCAATTTATAAACTCTAAAGAATTTTACTTCCAAAACATAATATATAGCAGTTTATATAATCGTTTATCACAACATTATTTTATTTTAAATGAAATAATTTGTGAATTTTATTTTTTCTTTATCTGCTAGCTCTCAGAAAACTGCATTCAACTATGACATGTTAGTGTTGTAGCTATAGTGTGAACGATAAGGAAAGTACATATATTGTTCATATACTGCTGCCACCTACATTATGATCTTTCTGGAACCAAGTATCTTTGTTTTCTGGGCACATTTCACCCAATTTGGAATTACTGAGTATTACTAATTTGTAGTACTTGTTTAATGCAAGTTCAAATGCTCTGTTTATTGCTGTGGTTTCTATTGATTATGATCTATTGTGCGGCTGTTTCTGTTTTATATTTTATGTAATTAATATGGATAGTGAGAAAATTCTAATTGTTGAATTGTCTAAAATTGAAGCAAATAAAAGCACCCTGCAAATACCTTCAGTGCATGATACCTTTCATGCAATTTATGCTGTCCTGTTTTAAATTTAAGGTGGTGATCAGAAGACAGCTAGTCCAATAACCTTATTTGTACTTTATATCTTAGTTCAAATTCCACATGAAACAAATTACAACTGAATGAAATCCTCCAAAGACCAGGAACCATTTACTTAGAAGGGACAGCACAGAAATAATTATTTTTTCAGGAAACGAGGAGAAATGTGAAAACCACTTCAGAAATGAGAACATACTCTTCAAGGGAAATACTTATTAGAAGCCACATAGAATATTACAGTTTCCAAATAAATTGAATTTTGCTAAGAACATGTCTAATTCTAAATATACAACCTTGTGGTTTCAGGTATAGGTGAGGATCATACATTGCAATTGAAACACTGTCCTTTCCCCTCCCACTTTTCTTTTTACCTGGAGGAGGAATTAGAGGAGGAGCAGTACTAACTGATGGAGGCGGTGGAAGGAATGGAGGTGGAGGAAGATGGGTGGGCGGAGCTCCTGGAGGAAAAAACGGAGGCGGCTTGGAAAAATTGTTGTCTACATCACTGCTGGAGCGTTCAGAAAGAACCTATAAATAAAACCAATTTTATATTTGCCTTTGGACAAAAAGGGAGTGGAAAATGTACTTTCCTCCCTTTCAGGACCTTCTACATCTAAACTAATATTTGCATTTGTCTGCTTCTATTCAATGGAATAATCAAGAGCTCGGAGAGGGAGAGGCAAGTAATGCAACGTTTTGCAATAAACCCTTGAGAGAAAGATCAAATTAGTTTACAGCATATGCCACCAATCAGTGCTCTTTTTGAAATTTCTATATTGCAGAAAGAAGGGCCTACACCTTTGAACATGTGGCACGCTTTCATGCATGAATCCTTCACTCGAAGCAGATTCAAAATCTTTCAATCTGAAATTCTCTCCAACTTCCTTCTATTCAATGTATCTAACGAATAAACCCACGGCCTGATCGTGAGTCATATTCCCTGTTTATTTTTTATTTTATTTTGCATATCAACCATAACATATAGTGTTAAGTTCATCTTCTGTACTAATGTAGGATGGAAATGTATTTTTGGGATTTAGGATACAGGTTATTTTGTTTTATATTGGTGAAACAAACCTGAATATTGCTATTCTCATTGGCACGCCGCCTTCCCTCTACTCGGCTGATGGTGATGGTCTGTCCAATCACATCTATTGTCCCAGAAAGCCGCCTGAAAAACATCATTTCATAAGACAATAAAATAAGCGCAAACCATTTTCATAAACATTGTTTTGAAAAATGTAAGGACTGTGTAAATAAGACTCACAAAATGGGAATTTATTTTGGCTGGTAAAAGCACAGGAAGTATAGTTTTTTTTTTTTTTTTCTCTACAAGAGCTACTCCAATTTGGTACCCTCCGGATGTGTTGGGACTTCAGTGCTTCAAATCTTTAGGTTAGACAGGAATTTGGAGAGCTGAAAGTCAAAACATCCGAGGGGCACCAGGCCAGGGAAGGCTGCTTTAATGAATGGTATAAAATCCCCGAGAAAAAATAATGTACAGTTCTGCTTTGATCAGGATTGTTGCTATCAAAGAATAGTATAGGACAGTGATGGCTCATCTTTTTGCTATCGCGTACGAAAAGTAGGGGGAGCATGGGGGGGGTCACGCACGTGTGTGCCTACACCCATAATTCAATGCGTCCCACCTTCCCGCTTTTGGCATGTGATAGCACAGTGGACCAGGTAGGCTCGTTTCTCGCCCTCCCCAGGCTCCAGAGGCTTTCTAGGAGCCTGGGGAGGGGGAAAATGGCCTTCCCCATGCCCCCAAAGGCCCTCCGGAGGCAGGAAACAGCCCGTTTCCCAACTTCCGGTGGGACTGGAAGGCCCGAAAATCAGCTGGCTGGCATGCGCATGTGCGCTGGAGCTAAGCTAGGGCAACACTCACATGCCCACAGATATGCCATAGGTTCGCCATCACGGGTATAGGATCTTCTGCTTGAGCAGAGGGTTGGACTAGAACAGGGCTGTCAAACTCCTGGCCCATAGGCCGGATGCGTCACGCGCTGGCCACGCCCACACCCGGTTTAGCGAAGGGGGGAAGTCCCGATACGTCATATGACGCCACCATGACGATGTGAGTTTGACACTCCTGGACTAGAAGACCTCCAAGGTTCCTTCCAACTTGTTTATGTATTGACAGGAAAATTCCTGAACTTAGGAAGGTTAGATCGTGACCTAAAGTTGATTTACAAAATATTAGTTTGTTTGTTTGTTTGTTTGATTGATTTTTATACCGCCCTTCTCCAACAGGACTCAGGGCGGTGAACAGCCGAGATAAAACATAACATATAAAATTTAAAAAACAGTTTAAAAGACATTAAATAATTTCGGCCCTCAATTTATAACAACCCAGTTAAAACCAATTTCAAATTAAAACCGAAAGGATGGGATCAAGCCAGCCCGGCTAGATGAAATAGATGTGTTTTCAGGGTCCGACGAAAAGTCCGGAGGTCTGGTATCGTGCGTATCTCTGAGGGGTAGGTCGTTCCAGAGGGCAGGTGCTGCCACAGAGAAGGCCCTCCCCCTGGGGGTCGCCGGCTGACATTGTCTGGCCGACAGCACCCTGAGGAGGCCCTCTCTGTGCGAGTGAACTGGCCGGTGGGAGGCTATTGGCGGCAGAAGGCGGTCTCGTAGATACCCCGGGCCTGAGCCATGGAGTGCTTTAAAGGTGGTAACCAAGACCTTGAAGCGCACCCGGAAGACCACCGGAAGCTAGTGCAGCTCACGCAGGAGAGGTGTCACATGGGAGCGCCCCGTCGCTCCCATAATCCCCCGCGCGGCCGCATTCTGGACCAACTGGAGCCTCCAGGTGCACCCCAAGGGGAGCGCCATGTAGAGAGCATTACAGTAGTCCAGGCGGGAAGTGACGAGTGCCTGAGTGCCTGAGTCCCTGAGTTAAGAAAGTGAATGAGGCCTTGATGAAGTGGTAGATATTTTGATCTATAGGCAGTAGGTAATTTATATAAAAGTGTATTAATTCTTTTAATATAGTAGGAGTGCAAATGGAACAAGCTATGAACTGCTTCCTACTGAATCTCTCTGGCACGCTGGACAAAATTTAAGAGTTAGTAGGGATTACCTAGTCCTACCCCTGCCCTGTTCAGAAATTTAGTACTGCAACGACCCTACCAGATGGTCACAAAGCCTCTTTTAAAATGCCTCCAACAAAGGAGAGTTTGCTTCCTGAGATGAACAGGTCTTCTAGTTAGGAGCAGTTTTCTCCTGACGGCCAATCAAAATCTACTTTCTTGTAATTTAAATCCATTTGATTGTTCCATTTTTATAGCCATGCGCAGGGCTTTGGGTTCTGAAACAATTCTGAGCTGTCTGTCCTTCTTCTACATAATAGCTGTTCGGGATATTTTAGAAGAATTGTTATGTGAAAGGGATCTAGGTGTCCTAGTGAGGTGGCCCCCAACCTTTTGGGCACCAGTGACTGGTTCCCATGGAGAGAGGTTTTTCCGTGGCCTGGAGGGGGCGTGGTTTCACATGCTGCCTGCATCCCGCAGATGGGGATTCGCTTGGTTGCACGATCCAGTTCCTATCCTGTGTTCGCTGCTGGTCCATGGACCAGGCCGGGGGCTGGGGGGTTCAGGATCCATCCTAGTGGACCAATACTTAATATATATTTAAAATATTTTTAATTGGTTTGTTATTTTAAATTGGGGCCAAATTAATATATATCTTTTTAATTGTTTTTTATCTGGCTGTACACCGCCCTGAGTCCCTCAGGAGAAGGTGCAGTATATAAATTTGAAATAAAATAAAATAAAAATAAAACTATGCTGCAGCAGTCAAAAAAGCCAATGCAGTCCGGGCTGCACTAACAAAGGGATAGTACGGGTAGTCCTTGACTACCGACCGTTCAGTTACAACAGCATTGAAAAATGTGACTTATGATCGTTTTTCAGTTACAACTTTTGCAGCATCCCCATGATCATGTGATCAAAATTCAGATGCTTGGCAGCTGGTCCATATTTATGACCATTACCGTGTCCCAAGGTCATGGCATCAACTTTTGCAACCTTCTGACGGGCAAAGTCAACGGGGAAGCCAGATTCACTTCACAACCTGGTTAGTAACTTGTCGGCTGCGGTGATTCACTTAACAACTGTGGCGAGAAAAGTTGTAAAATGGGACAAAACTCGCTTAACAAATATCTTAATTAACAACAGAAATTTTGGGCTCAATTGTGGTCATAGGTCGAGGACTACCTGCATCAAGATTACGTGACGTGGTAGTATCGCCCTATATACTGCATTAGTGAGACCACATGGGGAATGCTGCATCCAGTGCTGGTTGCCACGAAGATGCTGAGACCCTTGAAAGAGTATAGAGAAGAGCAACCAAGATGATAAGGGAGCTGAAGGATAAAACGTACAGTGAATGGTTAAGGGAACTAGGTATGTCTAGCCCAGAGGTCTTCAAACTTGGCAGCTTTAAGACTTGTGGACTTCAACTCCCAGAATTCTCCAGCATAGCATAGCTGGCTGGAGAATTCTGGGAGTTGAAGTCCACAAGTCTTAAAGCTGCCAAGTTTGAAGACCTCTGGTCTAAACCATACAAAAGCAACAAGAATCCTTACTATTTTTTTCTGCTTTGTAGCATAGAAATGTTAGGTCGTGGACCAGAGCTTGCCTTCTAGAAGAGGCCATCAAAGCCAGCTAACTTACGAGCCATGCACAAGATGAAATTGAAATAACCAAAAACCAAATACAGGTAGTCCTTGACTTTCGACCATAATTGAGCCCAGAATTTAGATTGCTAAGTGAGGAATTTGTTAAGTGAGCCCCATTTCACAACTTTTCTTGCTACAGTGGTTAAGTGAATAACTCCAGTTGTTAAGTGAATCTGACTTCCCCATTGACTTTGCTTGTTAGAAAGTTGCAAAAGGGGACCGTATGATCCTGGATTACTGCAACCGTCATAAATATGAAGTTGTCAAGCATCTGAATGTAAATTACATGACCATGGGAATGCTGCAAGGGCCGTAAATGTGAAAAATGGTCATAAGTCATTTTTTTCAGTGACGTTGTAACTTTGAACAGTCATTAAATGAGCTATCTTGTAAATCGGGGATTACCTGCAGTATTTCCCCTCTGGAATTCACAATTAAAACCAAGCTAATCTCTGGCCTGCAGCATTTAACCTAAGAAACTAAAAGGACGCCAGTACAAATTAACAGCATCTGGAGACCTGAAGAATATGGCACGTCCATATTCACCTGCAATTTTCTTCCCTTGAGCACAGCCTCTCGGGTAGGAATCGTGGTGGCGCAGTGGTTAGAATGCAGTATTGCAGGCTACTTCTGCTGACTGCCAGCTGTCGGCAGTTCGATCCTGACCGGCTCTAGGTTGACTCAGCCTTCCATCATTCTGAGGTCAGTAAAATGAGGGCCCAGATTGTTGGGGACAACATGCCGACTCTGTAAACTACTTAGAGAGGACTGTAAAGCACTGAGGCAGTCTATAAGTCTAAGTGCTATTGCTAATCAGTATTGCATTTGGAAAGCAGAGCCATTGTAAGGCCATTGTAATAGCGCAGTGGGGATAAAGGCTAGCAGAGTGAGCATTAAAGAATTATAGGATGAATCCAGGTGTAGAAAATAATTTAAAAATTGACTGGCACTCATAAAATTTGCTACTCCTATGTGAAATAAGAATGTTCTATGTGTTCATTTTATGATCATCATGGGGAAAAAAGGGGGGGGAGGAAAAATCCTAATGGGCTTTGATGAAATTAATCCAGAAATATTTTAAATTTTAATACTCCCCAATTCTATAATGAAGTATACATAGAAAATACTCTCCTCACAATTCTAGCTGGGTATTATTATCATGATTAATCTGTATTTCTACTTCCGCATCAGTGTTGGTAAAATAAGTTGATGTACCCAAGTCCAGCCCAATTCCATCTATTGAAGAAAAATATGGCATCGTAACTTTTTTTAAAATAAAAGATCATGTGCTTTAAAATTTTCTTACCTTAGTTCAGGTGACTCAGACCTCCCATATCGAGCCTGCCACTTCACCGCGCCTGAACTGGTTTTCCTGACTGCAGTGCCCGTCTGCGACTGAGAAGAGGCGCTGTTTCTGGTGAGATAAATGTTCTAGGTCAGGGGTCACCAACCTTTCGGACCTCAGGGACCCCTAAATTCATAATTTAAAATCCCATGGACCACTAATATGATCTGCCTAATGACCGGCCGGGTGAGCATGGCTAGGTGGTCATGTGACTGGGTGGGCGTAGCCAGTCACCATGGCTGGGGGGGGGGAAGTAGCCTCCCTTCCCAGCCACTCTTCGCCTGTCTGCCGGGCTCCTTAGGGCCCCAACAGGAAGCAGTTGTTGGAGCTAAGCAGCCACCATGAGAAAGAGTTGGCAAAAAAGCTCAGTTCAAATTGGATCTGACCGAGAAGGAGGCTCAGCAGAAGCTCCTCACTGAGGACTACAAGCATAGGCTTTCTAAGCAGGGAAGACCTGCGGGGGTGCAAGGCCAGGTACCGGCGCCTGGAGGCTCAACAGGCTGAGATAGTCAGCCGGTTCCAGGCCATGAGGCAGTCCCGCTGGAATGAGGCCCTCCGGCTCTTTGCCACCAGCGGTGCTTCCCTTCAGCCTTCTCCCAAAGCCCCACACCAGGAGGCCGAAGCAGACCCCAAGTCAGAATTTCTGCCCCTCTCCGACCCACACAAAAAGACCCCAAAGGGGGAGACTCTCTGCAGCAACACAAATGTTCATTGCACGTATCTGGCCCAGGGGCCGTAGTTTGAGGACCCCTGATTTAGTGCAATATAAAAAAATGCAAATAATTTTTCTGCGGACCACCAAAATTTTCTTGTGGACCACCAGTGGTCCACGGACCACCAGTTGGTGACTGCTCTTCTAGGTATTTCTTTTCTTATATTTCTACCTTTTCCTATTATCAGACACCATTTTCTACCCCTCCCTCTTTCACATTAATTTCCCCCATTCCTGTGATTCTGGGGGGACACGGAATCATTCTAATAGTGGTCTAGAGATGCTTTAACAATATTCACTAAGTGGAATCTGCATCTCATATTATCCTAATTAAAAACACAACCACGCAAACAAGCAAAATAACCAAATAGAGCTGGATTTATCCAAGTACTATACAGATCCAGAGAAAGAAGCTATAATTTGCTTTTGGTTTATTTTTCTGTTTTGTTCCAGTAAAAAAATTCAGATTCTTTTGATTCACCATTAGCATCAATATGGATAGAACCGTTCATAATCACACTTGAGAAATCAGAAGTGAAATATACATATATTCATGGCAAAACAATTGCAACATTTATAGAATCCAAGAATAAAATATAATGCTTTTAAATTGCTGGCCCTAAAATATAGGGTGTTTTTTTTTTTTTTTACAATAATGTACTGCTTGATAAAAATCAATTTTAACCCATTTGAAATTTCTACAATCTGAAACAAAATATTTAATATTACATATAATCACGGCAGCCAGACTGGCACTAGCTCAATATTGGAAAACGGATGAATTGCCAACAGATCAACTAATAATCGAAAAAAATTTACAATTGTGCGGAAATGGATAAAGTAACATTTGAGTTAAAAGATAAGGTAGACTCAAAATATTACACAGCGTGAAATAGATGGTATGATTGGATAATTCAAAGAAATGAGAGAAAATGTAAAATTCTGTAAGACAATAAAATTAACAAACAGGCACCCTCAATAAGATAAAGGATGTGATAAAGTGACAAAGTCACTTTCTTCATTTTTTTTTCTTTTTTTTCTTTTTCTGTTTTTTGTTTTGAGTAAGTAATGTTGTTTGGATTAATATAAATGTATTTTGTGTGTACTTGATATGGTATTTTATCTTTTTATGTTTAATAAAGTTTGTTTGTTTTTTTAAAAAAAGAAATTTCTACAATCTTTTCAAGTGAGTAGAAATTGGCATCCCACCCCCTACCCGCCCCCCCCCGAGAAAAGGACAATATATAAAATGATGGCCAATATTCTTTCATCGTGTATTACATCACGAATATTCTTTCAATATTCGTGATGTAATACAAATATTCTTGTTTCCCTTTTTTATAGGGACATAAAAAAAAAATCCCTAATCAATCAATCTTTATTCGGTCGTAGACCAGCAAGCAGGATACAGAGATCAGTTAATATATTTTCTAAAATATCTAAGAGGGATTAGAGTTAATACTATGGCATACTGTGCAGACTATAACTAGCACTTGGCTGTGGAAAGAGAAATGAAATCAGATTGATCTGCTAATAACATTTTAACATAAAACAAATTAGAATGACCAGGGTAAAAGTAAAAGTAAATAAAAATTTAAAAGAAGGAAAACAATGATCAAATTGATTAAACCTCTGAAACCAAACAAGGTTCCTGAACATGACTTTATCTCAGCAGAGGTGATCCAAAATAATCGAGATAGGTGAGTATCTGTTCTGGCTTCGCTATTCACCTGCATCAATAATCATGCTAAAATTCCAATGATTGGGGACTAGCTCTGGTCATCCCAATCCACAAATGGGGAGGCAGAGATCTACCTGCCTCCTGTTACCATCCCATCAACCTCCCTTGTGGTCAGCAAACTATACACCAGATATTGTATAACAAGCTCTTGGACTAGTTCATAAGTGAGAATATTTTGGCTGACGAGGAGGCGGGCATCAGAGAAAGAAGCTCAATCACTGACCATGCTCTAACCTGCCCCCCCACCCCAAACATCTAGTTGAAAAATGCTCCTCTTGAGTGTGCTTCTCACACGAAAAACTGTGATCGTTTATTTGAGAAAATCGAAATGAATTCAGTAGAGGCCAACATAGATCATATAAAACAGGATTATTAGCTTTCAATAGCATTCAACCAGATTATGAGCATGTGTTCGAACTATCTTATTATATAGTAGTTAACAAGAACGTCAGCAAAATCAGTTAGTCTGAAATAAAGCATCGTGAAAGAAATTAAGCAGGTTGCAGGAGAATAATGACCAAAAGGAAAACAATATAATTCTTTTTACATTTTCCTGACTGTATTACTTTGCCTTACTTAAGATGTCATTCAGCTACATGTTCAGTACATATCGACTTTACATGTTTGGCCAATGATAGACAAGCCTTATGACCTCTTCAAAACTAAATTTGCATTTTTTTAAAAAATTGATCAAATATAAGAAGAACCTTGACTACAACCTACTCCAAACAAATCTGAGCCAACCACAAAAATTAACACTGTAGATATTAAAATTTAAGCTGCTAGGCAGCGTTTGTTTATATATGCTTAACAACATACAAGTAACATTATGGGATTCAAAGTAGTTACCTCAACCCAAACTAAATGCATAGTATAAACTTTTGTAAAATCTAATCAAAATCAGCTGGCTTCTAAACCTATTTAAAATATCATCAACATGCCTGCTTGCTACCACTGATTGCCACTGACGCTCTGTATCTCAGATTATATCAAGATTTACAACCAAAGGATGAAAAACGCAAGATGTGAGAAGGTGGTGAAGAGATCTTTTGTTCAGCTTTAAAAAGGGATAATAGCAACCCTGGAAACAGTTTCTGTCCCCAGCAGTTCGCAAGTGTGGCTAACCAACTGACCTGTTTGACGGGACTCCTGTCTTGAATAGGGGTGGGGGAGATGTAAACTCAGTTTTGACCGGTGGAAGTGCTACTTCTTTCTCCATATTTCCAGTTCTGCCCTGCTGCACCTTCAGAATAAAGTTTCTTCATTAGCATTACCTATTGCAAGATAACGGACCTCTTCCAATAAATTAAAGGAAACAGCAATAGCAACAAAAAATCCTATAATTCCTAATTATACGCACACACTAGCACACACTAGCAAACTTGTTCTTGTGGCTCCCATTCAAAGTCCCTCCCTGCTTCATTTGTGCAAGGAAATGTCGTTTCTCAAAAATTCCAACAGCCACCCTGAAAATAAATTGTTTTCAGAATAGGAAAGGGGAGGGTGATTTATAATTTAGTCTGTAGTATTATGAAGCCAGGGGAGGGAAAAATCAAAGTAGAAAGTAGAATCCACCAAAGATTTGTGTTTTTATGCTTCAGCCCCTGCAAAGTATTTAATAAAAATGTTTTTCTTCAGTATGGAATAGGAATAAAAACTGAGAAATATAGAGTACTTCTGAACAACCAATATTTTACCAGGAAAACTCAGCTCCACTGTGGGAAAACAGCTCCACGTGGCATGTCTAGGGAAAATTAGCTAAGCATCTGGTGCTCTTATTTCCATCAATCCCTATACTACTTTTCTCAAGCATCAGAAAAGCAAACATGTAAAGAATGAATATTAAAAAAAAAAACAAGTATTAAGCAAAGTCTAAAAACGTAGGCTATTATTTTCCTGCAGATTGATAAGGTTCACAATAACTTTCACTTGCTATTAAGCAAAGCAAACTGAGCTGTATGCACAAATAAAATCTAAACAACTGACAAGTTATTAGTCTCTTATACGGGGAAACATGTATTTCTCCTCAAGTGGGGGTGGGTGGGAAGCACAAATACTGTACAGCTATAAGCATAGTTTCTATTTTTAAAAAAGATTGTTTTGAATAAGACCAGCAAAATATCCTGCAATTCTAATGCTAGTTGGGGGAAGAGTTTCATACCTCTTCCTGTATATTAAAAAAAACCATTATAGTAAACTATAATAATATGCTGTTCTAGTCCTTTAAGACAGTGGCCCCCAACCTTTTGGGCACGAGGGACGGGTTCCATGGAGAAGCTTTCCGTGGACCATAGGGGGTGTGGTTTCGTGTACTGCCTGCATCCCATGGATGGGGCTTTGCTTGTTTGTGCAGCCTAGTTTCTGGCCTGCCTTAAGAGCACTAGAGTTGATCATCTTATGCCTACTTTAGAAAAGCATAAAGTGATTAACAAATTAAGGTGAAACATTATAGATTACGTAGACTTCTACTTCTATACAACAACAATGGATAGTTTTCACATTTTTCATCGGATTACATTAGTAAAAAGCATGAATGGACAATGTGGCATTATGGAATATTACAGGAAAGCACAACCCTGCTCATACACCTGTGATGGTGATAAATCTGGAGTTGAATGTAGAAAATATGGTTCAAATCCTCAATTATGAGGTAGCTTTGATCAAAGTCTCTTAGGTAATAGGTACAAATGAAATAGTACACAAGCATGATTTTTTTTAAAAAAAAAAGGTGAACAAAGTAATAAAAGGATGCTAATTCAAATCTTCATATTAGCTCCGCTTATATTCAGCTTATATCAATTCTTAAGTATCAAATGTTGAACAAAATACTGCACACACTGATTGAAAACGGGACTTCCTAGCCAAAATTTCTATACATACTCCTTCGCAAACATAAAATATGTAACCTGAGCAAGGTTACAGATGTTAAACTAACCATCAGTATTCACATCTGTTCTCCTTTTTAAGTAATAAAAGGCTATAAAATGCTCCAGCCTATTATAGGCAGAAGAAAAAATAATAATAATAATTGGGAGCCAACCAGACAGACCCATCCTACAAAACATTCTCTACCAGGTCCATTTTCTATCGTGTGTTAAAATAGCACTTTATTAAAACAATGAAATAAAACAACTAAAGTTTCTCTTCATGGGAAAACATGCTTTCTACATTTTGCAAAACTGGTGTAAAAAATAAACAAAATATCAGTCTTATGGCAAAATTAAGGCAATTTTCTCAAGAATATATTGGTTTTTAAGTACCCACCCATATCTTCACACCATGTAAGTGACACATATTAACTTGATGTGCATTTTTTTTCTCAGGCATTCTCAAATGCCTAGTCAATTGTAACCATGTATCTATAGTTGATAACTTCTTACACTGGCATGAAGCAGTTCTCAATCCAGCAGAGAGTTCAAGTCCTACCACAACAAGGTCTTGTCTAGGATTGTCTTCAGCCTTAGAAGCACTCAAGAAAAAGCTAGAATTTGCTGCTTCACGATGCCACTGAGCCTAACGATGCGGTTTCCGAAAGTCCTTCTAGGCATATTAGAGATTGGTGATTACTATATATGGCTATTAATCAAGTTTGTGATCCTGATTTATGACAACCTAATGATGTCTTATATACGAAGATAGGGATGTGCAAAAGTATTTGTAGACGAACTGTCCAAGGAACAGCCGTGTTCAGGTGGCTGAACCAACAGGGGTGGTTGATTCAGCTACGGAGCTGTTCTGTTTCAATATGGGCTGAAATGGTTATTACTGAAAGTAGTATTTCAGGCAGGGTGGATAAAAATCAATGATTTTTTTTAAAAAAATAAAAAAAATCAGATTTTTTTTTATTTAAATCAGATTTTTTTGATTTTTATCGAATTTATTTTAATAAAAAACTTTTGGGGTAAAAATCTATCGTAAGATAGTTTTCTATTTAAGATACATAAATAATTTGGAGCTTAGTTATGTAGCATGAGGCTGTATATTCTGCAACACTGGGACTATCGGTGAGTCAACAGTGGGTCAAAGGAGTAGCAGAGACGACAGTTGCTCTTTAAAAATGATGATTTAAATCGAGTTGATTTAAATCATGATTTAAATTGTGATTTAAATCAACTCGATTTAAATCAAATCCACCCTGATTTCAGGCAAGGAGGGTAAGAGTTAGCAACAGTCCAGGGCAACCAAGAAAAGGGGGAAAAGACAACACTGCATAAGGAGGAGGGGCACAATGGGATATACAGCTACATGAAGGCAAGAGAGAGTAAGTGCCGCACACATCAGCCTTGTCCTACTCACTCTCTATACTCACTCCAGTATCCTGTGCATTTTGCTTCAGCAGAAATAAAAAAATAGTAAAAGCATTCCAGGTTTCATTTCCATCAAACTATGCCTCCCCCAATATTAACGGCAAAACTTTCAGAAAGTTACGGCAGCCTCTGTTTCGTTTCGGATTCAAAACTAGACACACATTTTTCTCTTTCGTGCACATTCTTACATGGAGGACAATTTCTTCGGTCAGCAAAATTCGGCCTGAACTTCATTTTTGAGTTGGGCCACCAAGAGAGAGAAAGCAAGGATCAAATACTAGACCAAAAATGATACATGAAAATCTGTTTTAACGGAGCGACATATCTCACGAAAAGAATGCAGCATATACATTACGTAACTGTCACAGCAATCATTAGTACATTATGCCATCAAGTCATAAGAGTTGCAGCAAGAAAGATAAAAAAAATAAGTGATTCTACATGCAGCACATCTGGAGAACATACTTTTTTTTTAGAAAGCTGGAAAAAAAAAAACAGCTACGTCCACTTTTGTGTTTAGACTCAAAACTTGGAAGTGGTATGGCAAACAGTAATTAGAGTGACTAAGGAAAGTTTACCAACATTCACCTTAAAAAGACTGTATGTGCCATCTGGAATCTCTGTCCCTGGCGTTACTTCCATAGCAATGTCTTCGGCCTAAGTTAAATAACACATCGCCCATTAAAACACCACATTATGGACTGATGGGCTACAACACAACTAACAACAGGTTACAAGCTAGTTGCAGTTGGTGATTCCACATTACCAACACAGAGGCCAACAAGGAAATGGAGCAAAATGGCTGGATGATAGGAACAAGGAAGGAAGGAAGGGAAGGAACTTTTGAACCACACAAGGGTTGCTAACGCTTTGTGTGGAATCTAACTTTTGAAGGAAAATGGTTCTACAATTGGGAAACAAGAGGTTCTTTTCATTACCGTAATTTTATTTGTAGCTGCGGTAACGGGTAAAATTTCGAGCCCCATTCGTATCCTCTTTTGTTTTTCACAGTAGGCTTTCCAAGTGTCTTCATTAAACCCATAATTGAAATAATCTGAGAGATCAGCGCCTTAGAAGAAAACAACAAATATTCTAGAAGTTAAATGCAACTACTAGAGAAATGAGGAGGAATCCTGCCTTCCACAATGCTTTCTAGCTACGGGTTTTCCAAAATGAAAAGCAGCTGAATAACCATTCTGGGGAGGAGAAAAAGACTCTCTTTTTACAGCACTCCCTTTTGTTTACTTCCCACAACCACGTAGCTATGTTTTATTACTTAGCTGTGCTTCAAAGGGGAGGCACTTTTTCCTACGTTAGATAAGCCGAAGTAGCTAAAACATCAAAACATTCTGAGTAAAAAAAAACTTACAAATGCAAAACAAGCAACAACATAGTCTCATGCATCAACTCCAACTGAGTAATACTTATATTTTCTCTGCCTCTTGGAAGTACGGTAGCATTTTATAAGGACTGGGTCTACAACATGCTGTGATTAAATTGCTCCTGAAATAGGGATTATGGACACATTTCGTGCGTTTAGTTGAAACAAGAAAATCAATATTCTGCTCACCTGTGGAGTTTTACTGATATGTTTTTTACAATGCTATTTATTTCTGTGCAAAATTTTCTACCTGGCTTTCTCCAAGGTTTATCTTCAAAAGAATCCAAATCAACTTCTAATAGTGGAACACCATTAATGCTTCCTGGTGCATCAAGATCAACTCCTTTCACTTTGGTGCCTATAAAAAAAGAATACTTATTTTATGAGCCACGACAAACAACATATAACATTATAAGTTTCTTATACTATTGGCACTCATGAGCCTGATAGTTCTCTTACACTGTATCAATGCAATGTGGAATCTTAAGAGATATGAGTACAGAGCATAGCATTATTTTTTCCTATTTTCTTTCTTTGAGCTCTCAGTAAATGCTTACCAGAGGATCCATAACTCCGCCCTCCTGTTTTAATATTGAGATTCACTGGTGCTGCTCCATACCTAAAAAAATAACATTTTTATAGTAAAGGGTAAAAGATGAACAAGATTTTTGAGGGAATGATTTTTTTAAAGTGTTCGGAAGTGCAGTAGTGTGCACTCACTTTAAAGAAGCGACAACTTCTGGCTCAGCACAGATTACCTCAAGGCTTTTCCTCAGTTCTCCATACATGCATGTACGAATAGTCCTCGGGGAAACAATGACAATTGGGACTCTAATTTCTATCACCTACTGCCATAAATGTAAAGCAGAATGTCTCATGACCACACACTGCTTAGCAGTTCTCGCACTTCCAATTAAGTGAGGAATGTGCAATTGCTTCACTTTGCTGCAGTGGTGAAATCCAATTTTTTTTTACTACCGGTTCTGCGGGTGTGGCTTGGTGGGCGTGGTCTGGCTTGGTGGACCTGGCTTGGTGGACGTGGCAGGGGAAGGAAACTGCAAAGTCTCCATTCCCTCCCCACTCCTGGGGGAAGGATATTGCAAAATCTCCATTCCCACCCCTCTCTGGGGCCAGCCGGAAGTGGTATTTGCCAGTTCTCTGAACTACTCAAAATTTCCGCTACCGGTTTTCCGAACTGCCCAAAATTTCTGCTACCGGTTCTCCAGAATCTGTCAGAACCTGCTGAATTTCACCCCTGCTTTGCTGAATGTATTTTGAAAACACAGTCACAATTTGATTTTTTTTACTTGTGTTTGATCCCAATAGGAAATAATATATTGTTGGAAGAAACGTCCATCTGGGTTCAGTTCCAAGTGGGGGAAAAGACACTGGAAACATGGAGGCTGCTTGGAAAGATGGTTTAATGGTGGACAGAAATCATATGGCTTGAGTTCCTGAACAGGAGACATGGCTTGAGCTGACAAAGGTGGGGGGGGGAGGCAGGAAGCTGCTTTGTCTTTAAAACCTGTTTCTCCATTTCTCATCCAGGGAAATATAATATTCTGCCTTTTTAAATATTTCCTAAAATATTTCATCCTTCTAGGAGAGGGGTGAGTGCTAACTTCCTACAGTATGTAGCTCAGATTGAACAGTGGAGTTGTTGGCGCTCTCTGAGCTTGGTTGTTTGCTTCCAGGCATTTCACTATTCAACAAGGTAACATCATCAGTGCTTCTAGTGAGCTTGGCGTTTGCTCTCTTGTTTATATACAACAGCTTGTATTTAAGCTAGTTTTAGAACACTGAAACTGACAGGAAGCTGCTGTATATAAATAGGGAACAAACCCCACACTTACTCACATTGATTGTATGTGATTGTCAATCTACTTGATTTAAATTCAAATCTACTTGATTTACATTCAAAGAAACTTTACTGTCAACTGTGACAAGTATTGCTGCAGTTTCAAACAAGCGTAAAACGATTTGGGACATAACATGAAGTAATTACTTTTAGCATTCTTTACAGCATACAACTAATCTATTACAGCAAAGTAAACAAAAATGAATTTTATAGATAGCATTAGATTTCTCTAAAAGTGAGGTTAATTGAAATAGCACTTAGCAATAGCATCTAGATTTATATACTGCTTCGTAGTGCTTTACAACACTCTCTGAGCAGTTTACAACATCAGCATATTGCCCCCAATAATCTGGATCCTCATTTTACCAACCTCAGAAAGACGGAAGGCTGAGTCAACCTTGAGCTGGTCAGGATCCAATTCCTGCCTGTAGGCAGAATTAGCCTGCAATAGTGCGCCACCACGGCTCCTAATAAATAACTCTAAATTCCATTGAAAAGTACATTTTCAGAGGACCCAGATTGTTGGGGGCAATATGCTATTTAGTATACTGTCTTTGGTGAAAGGCGCCCAGAGTCCTCGGAGAGTGGGCGGCATAGAAATATGAATAAAATAAAATAAAATAAAAATTTCAGTATTTTTATGGCAAGGCCCATTTTGAATTTGTATGAGAAAATTACCAAAAAGCTTTTGTAATTAATGCACCGTCAGGAATAAAGCAAGAAGGAATACAGAAGGCAGGCCCATGGGAACGTAGATGGCTGCTGCTGAATGGGAGAGGGAGCAAACAACTGCAAAGAGTGGGTTGGGGACGGAGTGTAAGTTTGATGAGAAATGCTATGTGGGTCAGGAAAGGCACAAGAGGCACAGTGCAAGTCAGATAAGGTCAGGGCGGCATCTCTTCCGCAGAGATGCTGCATAGGTTGGCAAAGTTCTACAAGGGCGCATGAGTGATTGACATGAACACAGAAGGACTTGGGGGGGAGGGTAAGGGGGGGGAGACTTGCCTAGCAATTTGCAACATTGCGTCAGCCTTCCCATTGACTTTCTGGGGAAGCTGGCAGGAAAGGTTGCAAATGGCGATCAGATGGTCATGGGTACTTGGCAACCAGTCATTATGTGAGAACAGGTTGCCAAGAAACCAGACTGCAATCACATGACCACAGAGTTGGTCCGTTAGCTGAAAGCAATTGTTACTTGCTTCAAAGGGACTTTTCATAAACCTGCCTTAACTCAGAACCTGAAATCCAGATGGTTAAGCAGTAAACAACTTACCCATACTGCGGTGCTCCTGTTTTAATATCACCAATAGTGACCTGAACATCATCTTCATCATCGTCACTATCACTGTCACTGTCATCTTCGGCCTCTGTCACTTTCTGCAAAAACAAGAGACTATAATTAGAAATTACATATAGTCCAACTAAGGTCGAAGTACCAACTACCTTTCTTGATACTATTTGAAAAGGCAACTGTATTATTGTAAATTTACAGCATTTCAAGATATGTTATAGAATTCAAACTTGTAGAGTCATGAAAACAAAACATAAAAAAGGAGGCCATAAGTCTCCATCATTAAGTTAATTGGTTTTCCTATCATGTACCTAAATAAAACCATTAGGTGAATTATTCACAAATAATCTTTTCAATGTTGATTATTTAAATGTGTTGTGGTGGCACAGTGGTTAGAATGCAGTACTGCAGGCTACTTCTGCCGGCTGCCTGCAATTTAGCAGACTGAATCTCACCGGCTCAAGGCTGACTCAGCCTTCCCTCCTTCCGAGGTTGTTAAAATGAGGACCCAGATTGTTGGGGGCAATGTGATGACTCTGTAAACCGCTTAGAGAGAGATGTAAAAGCACTGTGAATCGGTATATAAGTTTAAGTGCTACGTGCTAAATCTTATTTAGTTTTAGTTTAGTTTTAGTTTAGTTTTATTAAATTTGTATACCGCCCTACTCCCGAAGGACTCAGGGCGGTGAACAGGCACAAGATAAAATACAGAAATACAAAAGTTAAATACAAATTTGATTCCAATGTAAAATATCATAACTACGTAGTAGGATGGACTTGCAGGGCCGGCGCAATGTGTAACATGTTCACATTGGTGCAATAGGACTGGGAGTTTTGTTAATATGATTTATTGGGTTAGGGATTTTCTGTCTTCGCTGTGAGTTGTATTATGTTGGGGGGGTGCACTGAGGGAGCTCAACCAATCTCATTGTGCATACGCTGTGCACTGACAATAAAGACTTGAAATTTGAAATTTGCTTGGTAAGAAAAATGTCTACTTGCCACAAACAAAACACATTTGCAAGACACAAACAAGAAGGTTGTCTACATTGAAGGCATTTTCCTTCTTTTGAGTCAAATGTGACTTCTTGCTACTACATGGCTTTCAGAAGTGGCTCGCCAATGCTGTATTCTTAAAACTAATAAAATAATTGTCCTATGGTCATCAGACAGTCTTTTGTGTCTAAGGCAGGGCTACAATTCCAGTTTCTTGCTTTTAATCCAGAATCTTTAAACTCTAAACCAAACCGCCACTCATTTATTGAGATATAAACGAGCAAAATACAATATCCTGGTAAGCATTTTGTATATGAAAAACGAAAAAGCAGTGGTGGAAGAGATTTATTTGTATGCAGAAATAGAAAACGGGGAGAGACTTCTTAGCTGTTTCAAATCTGAAACACTTGTAGATATGCAGAGAGGTGCTTGAACGTTTCTGAACACTTTTGAATTTTCAATGTTGCTGCTTAAATAGGATGTAAAACAGGGGTCCCCAACCTTTTGGATCTCAAGGACCACTAAATTCATAATTTTAAATCCCGCGGACCACTAATATGATCTGCCCTAATGAATGGCTGGCTGGGCGTGGCTAGGTGGTCATGTGACTGGGTTGGCATGGCCAACTCGATGTCACTCACATCGAGGGATGCCTTGCTGGCCTCTACTCACCCCTCTCCTGCCAGCCACTCCTTGCCTCCCCGTCCGGGCTCCTTAGGGCCCCAACAGGAAGCAGTTGTTGGAGCTAAGCAGCCACCACGAGAAAGAGTTGGCAAAAAAGCTGGCTCAGTTCAAATTGGATCTGACCGAGAAGGAGGCTCAGCAGAAGCACCTCACTGAGGACTACGAGCATAGGCTTTCCAAGCAGAGGGAAGACCTGCGGGAGTGCAAGGCCAGATACAGGCGCCTGGAGGCTCAGCGGGCTGAGGTGGTCAGCCAGTTCCAGGCCATGATGCAGTCCTACTGAAACGAGGCCCTCGGCCTTTCGCCACCAGCGGCAGTTCCTTCTAGCCCAAAGCCTCGCACCAGGAGGCCGAAGCAAACCCCAAGTCGGAATTTCTGCCCCCCCTCCAACCCACACAAAAAGACTCCGAAGGGGGAGACTCTCTGCAGCAACACAAACGTTCATTGCGCATATCCAGCCCAGGGGCTGTAGTTTGAGGACCCCTGATTTAGTGCAGTATTTTAAAAAATGCAAATAATTTTTCTGCGGACCACCACATTTTTCCCACGGACCACCAGTGGTCCATGGACCACAAGTTGGTGACCGCTGATCTAAAACATGATGCACTACTCTTCACGCAAGTCCTAAAGCTAGATAAAGAGGACCAAGGTTAAAGAAATGAATCAAAAACATCATGTATTTATTGAAGACAGCTACATATTTATGTATGGCAAAAGTATGTGAACCTCTTAAGTTTGTCAATTCATTTGAACTGGAAACTAGGTGTTTCTGTCAATGGGATGAGAATCAGGTGTGAGTATGGCAGGTCCTGCCTTAGTCAAAGAACAGAATTATGACTATTATCAAAATCTCATATTCACGACACAGCTATGTGGAAATATGGCTTGAACAAAGGGGATTTCTGAGAATAATTATTGATGCTCACAATTATTGATGTTGATGGCTAGAAGTTTAAACCATACCTAAAGAGGTCAAACGCCACCAGTTTACTACCAAGCAGATCATGTAAAAGTGGAGACAATTCAACACATTGTTACCCTCCATAGGAGTGGTCCACCAACAAGATCACCCCAAGGGCAAGGTATGCAATACTCAACATCTAAAGAACTAAAAGGCTCCCTTATATTGGCAAATGTCATGTTCGCGAGACCACCTTGAGGGAAACAAAAAGGCAAACACGGTGTTCCACCATAAGAACCTTACCCCATTTCTGAAACACAGGGCGACAGTATCAAGGTTTGGATCTGTTTTGCTGCTTCTGGACCAGGATGGCTTGCCATCACTGATGGAGCTAGGAATTCTGAATTGTACTAGCAAATTCTACAAGAGAGGGTCAGGATACCTGTCTGTGAACTGAAGCTCAACACAAAGGAAGTCACGCGGCAAGACAACGACCCAAAATACACAAGTTGTACAGCCAAATAATGACTAAAGCAGAAGAAAGTTAATGTTTTGCAATGGCAAAGTCAAAATCCTGACCATAATCCTATAGAAATGTTGTGGAAAGACCCGAAATGGGCAGTTCATACAAAGAAGCTCATCAACATCTCTCGAGTTGAAACTGTTTTATCTGGAGGAATGGGTTAAAATTCCACTCAGCTGATGTGTAGGACTGAAGAGTTATCAAAAACATTTGTTACTGCTGTGCAAGAAGGGCACACTAGTTACTGAATAGCAATAGCACTTATATACTGCTTCACAGTGCTTTGCAGCAGGGGTGGGATTCAGCCGGTTCGGGCGTACCAGTAGCTCCGACGATCAGCTGAGAGCGATCCAGTTCGCTCCGACGATCAGATGGGTCCGCCCGTCCCTGCGCTATAACATAAACCTATTTCTTTTGTTTTAAGCCCTGCTGATAGGCGCAGCAGAGCGGATTGCCGCGCTTCAGCTGTTTTACTCACTCTGGATTCAGTAGAAGGTAACTTTCGATCATAATATGCATGTGTTGAAGCGCAGTTTTGGCACGCATGCGCGCACCGAACCAGTAGTTACAACCGGTGAATCCCACCACTGCTTTGCAGCCCTCTCTAAGCAGTTTACAGAGTCAGCATATTGCCCCCAACGATCTGGGTCCTCATTTTACCGATCTCAGAAGGATGGAAATCTGAGTCAACTTTGAGCCAGTGAGGATCGAACCCCTGGCAATCAGCCAAATTAGCCTGCAATACTGCATTCTAACCACTGTGGCTTATACTGAAAGCAAAGGTTCACATATTTTTGCCATACACAAATCTACCCTGTTCCCTCGAAAATAAGACATCCCCTGATAATAAGCCCAGTTGGGCTTTTGAGAGCATGTGCTAAAATAAGCCTCCCCCTGAAAATAAGCCTTCCTGAAAATATTTAAACGCAGAGCTGGGAATCAGGTAAGACGGCAAGAGGAGCCCCTACTTGCTCCACGCGCCCCAAAATAATAAGACCTCCCCGAAAATAAGGCCAAGTGCTTATTTGGGGGTTCAAAAAATGTAAGACAGGGTCTTATTTTCGGGGAAACACGGTACAGCTTTGAATCATTTTCCTCAACAGAGAAATGAGGAAGTATGTTTGTGACTTACTTGTTTAACTGGATTCTTTTTATCAAGCTTTGGGGCTTGTGTGGAGAACAGCTCCCATTTTAGATCATATTTATTCAATAATACTGAACATTCAAAAGTGTTCACAAACCTTTAAGCACAATGGTACCGGTACTTTGAACACTAATAACAGGGCACACCAAGTATAAAGAAATCTGCCAGAAATCTCTAACAGGTAACAGCTATTGGGGAAAGTACTGCACTCTTTTCTAGCACATCATTTAATCATTCAGCATTAGATGTGTAAAGTTATCCTCATACTCTCAAGGTTGAGAACAATTTCAGTACCAATAAAATTTGCATTCTGGACTTAATTTATCACACAGTGAAGTCTAATAAAATAAGCTAGTAACTTAAAGGAATGCTCAAAAATGGTCCATTTGGAGGACAGAATATTCCAGGGAATGCTAAATAAATAAATAAGTTTCTCTTCCATACTATGTCAATCTAGGATTGTCCTGGAAGCTTTTTAAACTTTGGAAGTAATGCAATAAAATTGCAGGTCTGGAAGATGTTCCCCCAAATGTTCTGTTTCCAAAATAGACCCACCCCTAACAAATTACTATACCCATAGTCTATATCCAATTGGTCCTCATGAATGGCTTGCTCAAAAATTTTTTTTAAAAAAAAAGATTTCCATAGTTCTAGTTTTATAAAGAATACCATTTTCACTACGCCATTTTCAGCTGCTCCTTCTTCTTCATTTCCCGTTGGGGTTGGAACCCTTCAAGATAAAATAAAAGGCATTAGCTGGCATTGGTTTAAAAAATAAGTGTAATTTAAATTATTTGATAGAAAATACTAATGTTTTTTTTTCTCTGAATTATGGTTTTGCTAGGAAAAAAACCAACTTTTTCAGCAAAACTTTTATTTCTGGGAAATAAAAAATACATCCAGTAATTAAGCAGAGTAACACTTTGATACATTATTGTCTCTCATTGTCCCCATTATTAAAGTATTAAAGTAACCGGGTTAAAAAAAACTTGTAGAGCCGTGATGGCGAACCTATGGCACAGGTAGCACGCGGAGCCACATCTGTGGGCACGCGAGTGTTGCCCTAGCTCAGCTCCAGTGTGCATGCAAGTGCCAGCCAGCTGATTTTTCGGCCTTCCGGTCCCACCAGAAGTCAGGAAATGGGCCGTTTCTAGCCTCCGAGCATGGGGGGGGGGTCATGTGCACATGCGGAGGGGGTGGGGCGCATTGAATTATGGCTGTGGGCACGCGCACGCATGACCCCCCCACACTCCCCCCACTTTTGACACGCGGCAGCAAAAAGGTTAGCCATCACTGTTGTAGAGCATAGATTTTGTGAAGAAGTATACAAGACAGTGATATTTTGTACCCTATCTTTAGTCTAAGCTTAGAAATGGCATATATTTTACCATATCTAGACAATTATGGTATTGACACTCAGAGGGACTCTAGTCCTAAGAGAACTCTACTCACAGGACATTCCACTCACAAGGCCAGAGTAGAATAGGATTTTAATAACATTGATTTATCATATTAATTTAAAAAGTAAATCAGAA